>NC_134460.1:87715674-88017774 GCF_047948215.1 Lycorma delicatula
CTGTACTGTTTCACAACCTCTCTAACAGACAGAAGCACAAGGAATTCGTGAATCCCAACGTCCCATGTGAACCATGGCGGCTCCGCAACTGTCCGTATTACATTGCTTTTGAAACGTTGTATGACGTCGACGTTATTTTTACTTGTTCCCCATAGCTCCACACCATAAGTTGGTCGTAGAACAACTTTGTGTATCAGAATTTTATAAGATAAAGTGAGTTGTGAATTTTTCCTCAGTATCCAATGCATTTCCCTGTATGTCGCGTTTAGTTGGTTTTCTTTTCTTCTTCACATGATATTTCCAGGTGAAACACTGATCTAGATGCAATCTAAAGTACCGTACACGATCAGATTGTGGGATCAAAACACAGTCCAGGTTCACACTGGGACAGTCACCTCATTGCGAATGTGATGTGCCTCGATTTATTCGGATTTAATAACTTTTATCTTCCATTTCTTTATCCATGCGCAGATAAAGTCTAATGCCGACTGCAGCCTTCTCAAGCCTAGTCCAGGGTATTCGTCAACGGCAAGAACAGTTGTGTCATCGGCGAATCAGGAGACAGTGCAATTTTCCAGGTTAAGCTGTTTGCAGTGAATAATGAATACAGCACAGGACCCAGCACTGAGCCCTGATGGACACCCGATCCTGACGTTGAAGAATTTTGATAACTCATCAGTATATCTGATTTGGGAGAAAAGTTCCTCAAGATAGTTTCATATGAGAGGCAGTAAAAGTTAGAGGAAGTTTTAATTTAAATTTATAGAATAGACCAGGCAACCAGACCATGTTAAAGGGCTGATGAAAATTTAATATTTTAACTTATTTTTTTAATTGATTTAAGTTTTAAAGAAAATTTTATACTTTTTTCACCTCCTCTCCGGTGCCGGATCCTGCAGTGAAGTATTACACAACCCAGGGGAATGTCCTTGTTAGGACACTCCCCTGGGTAGGTTGTTCGCTCCGCAGAGGGACAGCCCTCTGCGGAGCGAACAACAGCTCTGCAGAGGGCTGTCCCTCATCCATGAGCCCGCCGATCCTTTTTCAGAAGAACCCTCTTTAGAAATCCTTCAATCAAAATTCTTGGAGTTCCTCAACACGGTGGCGATGATATTCCCCGAAATTTTATACTTTAAAATAATAGAAAATAACTTTCAATTAGTAACCGTATAAAAATTTAATAGCCTATCAAATATTATTAATTTTCTTTGAAATCAAATCATTAGTAGTTTTTTACAAATTTTTATTCTACAAGTCCAAATACTACAGATGTCATTCATAATATTAAACTGCAGAAATTACAAATATGGCGGTTGCAAAACAGGTATTACGAATTTATATGATCATATAAATACTGCTGACGGATTATAAATGCTACGCTGAGAAGCATAATTAGGCAAAATATATAAGACGAGTGAAAATTAAAAATAAAGTAAACTGAGTAAATATCTTTAAGTAGCTGATAAAGTTGTGTTATGGAGGCAGTTAAGATTTTTAAACAAAATTATTTTCCTGGAGAGAAACGTGCTGGCATTTTTTAATATTGTTTCTATTCCAAAAAAATATCTCCTGGAAGATCAAGATAAAGAATGCTGGATTTTACTTACTTACTTTTATTAATAATTTTCAAATAAAATGTCAGGCAATAAATGATATTTTCTCTGTTCATTTTCGTCTCAGTCATTATTAAATATTTATTACTAATTGATATACAAATATCTAAAACAAAATTCTGCATGCTCCTACTTCAAAAAATCAGAACGAATTAATAGAATAGATGTCCTAGAAGTTTTCAGCTCTACGATTGGTATCGATCAAAAACTTAACGTTTTCTCTTTCCTAATATATATATTATAAAACAAAAACGCTTATTTGCAAGAATTTCTTGGTTATGCGGGTCAAGTCATACAATACCTTGCACACCTTTTTCGTTGTAACATTTTTTTTCTTCATTTTGAGGTCTGGGATCTATAATTTAAAAATATTGTAAACATTTCTTGATAGCGCAAGTATAGTAGATATATAATACGATAGTACATGTTGTACGTACGCACAAACATACTTAATGTTTGTGCGTCTAAATGAACTAGTTGGACCCTAAAACGTACAGATTTTTAAAAAACCTGACAACCCATTTTTGATACGATCAGCAATCATACTTTCCCCCTTTAATATAACTATTCTAGTTGTATTCGCCGGGAAAGTAAAACCATTGTTTGTTAAGATAACACAATAAAAATTCCGTGGTACCACAAGATAAAACCTCAGTCCTTTTTTTAGTAAGGCATTATTCTTCTTCAATTAACATTCGTAATAAATTATCTAACTACCTATACATTCATCAAACTAATATATTTAACTTATTTATTTATTGAATTGAATGGCTTCATTTTTTTATAAATACCATTCTAACGATGAATTTTAAAATAATTTTAATTAAGTAAACCTGATTTCTTGCATAATTATTTTAAAGTGTTCTTAAATATTTCCCTAATTAGCTTATTAAAATATTTGTTTTTCACTAATTTTACTTATTATATACTGTTTTATAGCCAAATATTTACACTTCCCACTGGGTTTGTCTTGTAGTTAACTCGTCATCAATAGTTTAACATTTGTTTTTGGAAGTCGAAGGTTCTGAGGTTCGAATCCATGCCAGACTGGGATTCGAACCCGTGACCTCCGAATGAAAGGCCGAAACGCTACCACTCGCGCCACGGGGGCCGCTTCTAGTATAAGCTAGTTGCTTTTTTTATGAATTTGAATACTAAAGAGTGGAACCGATGTACTTTGGACGTTGGGGTTCAGTTAACTACAGTCGTAGCAGGAATGGTCGTGTTGGATCTGTACAAAAATATACACCTCATTTACACATCATTCTCATCTCATTGAGGGGTTGAGAGTTGCTTATTGTTCACTAGTTGAACGGACTGCAACGTACAAATTTGGAAAAATAAAAGTAAATATTTACATCATTATTTTTCGTACAATTAAAATTTTTATGTACTAATAATTATGATATTACTACACATGATTATTTTTATTTTAAAGGTTTTCTTTTGTACATTAAGTTTTGTATTTTTTTATACTAATCTGATTATATTTTTCCTCGATCATTCTCTCTTTCTGTTTTAGCCTCGAGAACCATCGTAAGGTATTACTTCAGAGGATGATATATATGAATGTAGATGAAGTGTAGTCTTGTACAGTCTCAGGTCGACCGTTCCTGAGATGTGTGGTTAATTGAAACCCAACCATCAAAGAGCGATCTAGTATTCAAATCCGTATAAAACTAACTGTCTAAAACTACGATTTGAACCTTAGAACTCTCAACTACGAAATCAGCCGATTTGCGATAACGAGTTTACTATTAGGACAACCCGGTGATCCTTGATCATTTTAAACAAGTGTTACTATATTTTGTGTAACTTGTAGAATATCACACATATCATTTCTGATATTATTTTGTTCCGATGTCAATAATATACTTATTTATATTTTTTTCCACAACTAGGATATTTATAATCGGCTCCTTAAGTGGAACCATAAGTAAATCGTTTGATAAAAAGCACATGAGAGAGCGTTCTTAAGAAATATTCATAAGTCAATCCATAACAAAAGTTATTAATAAGCAGTAATCTTGAAGTGCATTAGTAAAAAAAATCTGCCAGCACTTCATACTCCATAAAAACAAATAATTAACAAATAAAAACCAATAAAGCAATAAATAGTCAATAAACAAACAAACTAATAATAACCAAGATAAATAGTAGATCAAAGAACAAAACAAAAAAAAAATTTACATGATAAAATTTTAATTCAGCTAAGACATTATTTTATTACGAGTTGATACTTTTACAGCCAGTAACTAATTTTATTAAGAGTTAAACAAATATAAAGGAGATAAATTCACCTTCTCGGAGTCCTCTATAAAAATTCCTTCTTCATTTAATGCTATCAAACTAATAATCGTAATAGCTATAGCATCACCATGCTTAACTACCCTTATTTGAAATTTTAAATCCATAATTAATCTCGGTTTAAAAAAATCCCTACAATTCTATTTTTAACTTCAGCCAGTAGTATCGCAATATATACTGTCACTGTCGAGATCCTTTTATATTAGGTATATCACCCAATAATAACAACGTAGTTAATTTATTTATATCGTGACGCGTTTTAATATCTTATTAATAATATCTTATTAATAATTTAATTTATTTATATCTAGCGCCCCCTCAAGGAAGTATGATAACTTTACAGACAGGCGTGGACGCTACCTCTATAATATTTAAAATAGGGGTTTTCAACACCTTCCGTAACTTCAAATTCATTTTATTAAGTAAATAAAAATGATTTTGAATATATGAATTGTGTTTAATAATCCTGAATAAATGTAACTTTATGCGCAAAACAGTTTTTGATTAGCATTCTTATGTTTTTATTGGAACGCATCTACTTTACTTTAGTTATTCCCGCAGTAACTATAAATATATTCAGACTTCAGAAATGATCCGAATGAGACCAGCTGATTCTGATCTGTCAAGAACGACTTAGGAATGACTCAACCAATTTTCATCAAATTTTAACATGCATGTCTAAATTTCATTGAAACTGATGTTTCAGTTTGAAATTTTTGTGCCTCAAATTTTTATACAAAGGCATATCACGCGTACAACCATGCTTTCTCAAATCAGAAATTTGTCTTCGAATTTACTTTCAAACTTAGTCGTCATTCCCCTTTAAAAAAAAGATTATTTAGGAGCAAGTATGACTGTATCTACATGGAATTCTATGGACAATTCCACCTTCAACTCAAACTTAAACTTAAAACTTTTATTCGATTTTTCCTACTACATAAAGTTTCTTTTATATTTCAATTAAGACTTTTTTTTACATACAGCTCTACGCCTAAACATATTTATGTTGAGCTAATATTTTTTGCAATCCATTTATACATTAGATCTTAACAAAAGAGATGTGATGAACAAAATGTATCACATCGTATTTTTAAATAATATACTATATAGTGTTTCGTATCTTACTGAATTCATCCTATAGAATTCGTTGTAAGATAAAAACAATATGTTTTGTATTAAAATGGGATCCCTCTAGAAAAAATCTGATGCGAACACTACATGACTTCCTTGTACGGCTATTAAATTACATATACACATTTTTTGCTGCATTTCACTTAAACTTATTTCATTTGAAAGTGAGATACGATCCTCCAATCCTTTGATTCTTCTTTAAGTGGACAGTTACATAATTGCATTGTGTTGGACCTCCAATTCTTTAATAAAGTGGACAGTTACATAATTGCATTGTGTTGGACACCACATTGCATCACATTTTTCTGTGGTGTCCGTATCATCAAAACACACGGGATGTGTTTTGATTTCAATTTTTGCGTAGAGTTTTTATTACACACGACTCAAATAGAATATAACAATAATTAATGTACTTTATAAATATTTAAACAGAAAGAGATAATTTTTTATTACTAAAATTCTGATGTGGACACCACATGACTTCCTTTACGTCTATTATATTACATTTTTTTAAATGAAAAGTACATAAAACTTTTTTTTCACTTATAATTTCAGATATTTATTATTTTTACTGTTATTATTGAATTATTATTTATCGTAATTTTTTTTATAATCAGAGGTTAATTATTAATAAATCAATTTATTTAAATTAAAAAAAAGTTAAACAAAAAGGTGATGAAGTCTGATTCGAACCGATGTGCCTTTCCCTTGTAAGATACAAGTATTTCATTAATTAAAATGTTATTTGGCTATAATTTTGAAACCAACGAAAATAAGTACAAATTATGATATATCGTTAAAAAGCTCTCAATTAGGGCTTATTACTACAGTTAAAAAAAAGTCCAAAATCCAAATTTGTTTGGATTTTAGACTTTTTTGGGCAATTTTGGTCCAGTCGATTGCAATCAAAAGGGGAGGTGCACAACTAGATATTACAACAGTCCTTAATCAAAAATGCCAACATCCTACGGCTAATAGTTTTTTAGTTATGCGAGATACATACGCACACGTACGTACACTAATCAACGCCGCTAATGTCACATCGAAACTAATAAAAAGGGATTCAGGGGTGGTCAAAATGAATATTTCCATTGAAATCTGAAAACCGAAATTTTTCGCGATCAAATACTTCATTTACTTCGTACAAGAAAATAAATCCAAACGGTCAAATTCTTTCAATTCACTTCATCCACTGATTACATAACTTCATAATTTTTTATAACCTCATAAGATATCAGCCGTTATATGTTTTTGTTTACATTTTTAGGCTAAAGATTCTGATGTTATGCAATTACACCATTAAAAAAAGGAAAAAAAAGGTTATCTGTAATTTTCTTTGGATCTTGATACTACAATAAAATAAAATATAAATACTAAGTAAAATTTGATCACATAAATTCTTATATTTTTCCTGCTAATGAACTACTAAAAAACTTTCCTGCTAAAATTCTACAGTAACTTTAAAATTAAACGTAAAAATTAATTGTATTGAGGTTATCTATGATAATGAAACGAGTGAATCAACCTCAAATTTATCATATTAAATCTGTGTAATGTTTGTGTGCGTGTGTGTGCGTGTGCGTGTGTGTGTGTGTGTGTGTGTGTGTGTGTGTGTGTGTGTGTGTGTGTGTGTGTGTGTGTGTGTGTGTGTGTGTGTGTGTAAGTGAATATTTAGTTTGTGTATACCACTGGTGAGCTCTCTTTACTTTTGTATAGTTCTTGTATTTCATATTACAACGTCAGTCAAACTATACTCAATATTCTCGATGTAAAATATCCGACCACAATAAGGTTTTGTCGCGTGACTCCAATACTATACCAACATCAACCAATCTCTTTATTTTACATATATGTAATCATACTGTATTATTAATATTTATTCAATACGATCTCTCCATCTAACATAACCTCAAAAAAATGTATGTATTCCATATCATACTATATTATACCTTTTCATAGGTAAATAACAAAGTTTACAATTACTAAATTGTATTACATATATTACTAAGTCGTATAAATATTATAATAATTCTAATAAAACTAAAAACGATAAGTGGGTTGGATATTTTATGTTAACATCTGGGTCACACCATTCTTTCGTTTACTTTAGAAATCAAACATATTGCAGATTAACTTGTTTATAATTTTTTTTATTATCAGCAAGAAACAAACTTTAATTTCAAATACGGACGTTTATAAAGATGCATCTTAATTAATTCATCTGCTTCAAGTAATTTAAACCTGCAAAAGAGGGGGGATAAAGTAAGAGTTTCTATAATATATATATATATATGAAGATATATATATATATATCGGAAAGGAACGCTTACTTAAAGTATTTAATTACTCGTATTCTTATATATTTATTATTTTTAGAACAAAAATAAGAAAAACTTATCATTTATCGGAGTAAATAATTTTTTTGCTATACAATATGTGTTTGCGTGTGTTTGAACCACCTTCATTCTTGATAAAAAAAATCAGCCATGACTGAAAATAGGAAAAGTTAATTTTATTAAATTTTCATATACGTAAATAAACAAAATAATTATGAAATTATATAAACAGTAATAAGTTTAATCACTAACAACATTATATTTTACTACTAAAAAAATTCTTCTCATTGAATTATTATCTTGTATTAATCATTCATTGAAGACTCCGAGTCTATATATATATATATATATATATATATATATATGTATGTATAAATGTATAATTAATGAATTCATCAAATAATACCCAACTAGAACTCATCCATTCTGGTATCACGATATTGTTTATATTTTAGATAAAAGCGAACTTGTTTTATTAATATTTTATTTTCTGCCGTAATTAAAAAAAGCGGCATTCTTCAATAACGATTTTCAGTTTTTAGTAATATAATAAAGAAAATAAGATAAAAACAGAAAAGAAAATTAAAAGGTTACTTAATGCATAATCAAAAAAACAAAAAATGGAAATTAAATTACATTAGCAAATTACATAAATTAATTCATTAATATTATTTGTTTAATATATTTACTATCTCGCTTTTAATTCTTTGTTACGCTAAAATAGCAGGTGAATCTACTATAAGTAAAATAGGAAAAGTTTTAAAGTCACCTTTTTTTGTCTTTATCTTAATCAAGAAGTTATATCCTTAAATTATATCTTAAATATGTACTCACAATTTATTAGGTTCTTAGTTAATACCCTACAGTGTCTAGACATCAACGATTATTATATACAGAATGATTCACGAAGAATGTAACAAACTTTCAGGCACATGTTCTACTAGCCCACCGGGTTGGTTTAGTGGTGAACTCAAAATCGCAAATCAGCTGATTTCAAAGTCGAGGGTTCTAAGGTTCAAATCCTAGTAAAGGCTTTTTAACTTTTATACGGATTTGAATACTAGATCGAGGATATCGGTGTTCTTTGGCGGTTGGTTTTCAATTAACCATAGATCTCAGGAATGGTCGACCTGAGAGTGTAAACTTCATTTACATTCATACATATTATGTTCCTCATTTATCCTCTGAAGTAATACCTTATGAAGGTTTCGGAGGCTAAACACAAAAAAGAAAGGACGTGTTCTGCGGGTGAAAATAAAGAAGAAAGTTCATATAAGAGTTGTTTCGGAAAGGCTTCGTTAGCGAGTATCAGCTGACGAAAGATTTTTCCCTGTTCTTTGCGCCTTTGATAAAATAAAAGCAGACTGTAATTCTTGAGATCCAAATTAAGAAGTAAATTTAGTGGTTTTATATGAAGTCTAATCTGTAAAACTGAAAAAATGGTGTAAAACTGTATTTTTATTAGTTTTTTGTGAAGTACCCAAAAATTGAGGTCGAAAAACTCACTATTTTATGTTAGGCATAAAGTAGAATTTATTAAATGAATAAACACATAAAAGTTTTAAATAAAACTTGTAGAAAGATTGATTCTTAGTAAAATGTTATAAACAAAGGCCACGGAAACTAAATACAAACATAAGAATTTTGAAGTTTAATATAAGCAAAACAAATCAAGATGTAGCAGATTTTAAAAGTATTAAACAAAACAAAATTTTTAATATTAAAAAATAAAAGAAATATTTTAGAGAAATAACAAATTCAAACACAAACAATTAAATAACCGAACATTTCCTTCGGCACAATAGATACAGCACTCTTTTCGTATTTCAACAACGTTGTTTTGGGTTTTATACCGCAATTCACTTCGTAATTCACCAAGGATGATTTTGAGTTCATCACTCCTTATCTTCGAGGATAATTCCAAAAACCATTTGTTAAATCAAAATTTTACTATATTATTTCTTTCATATTGGATATAAATTTTGTGTACTGACAGATGAACAAAGTGCAAGTATATAGGGGTTTACCGTAGTGAAAAACGAAAAAAAATACGTAATAATTGCTGGGAAACTTTTCATGATGTTATTCACATACATGATATATTCTTGGAATCCTCATTATCACATAAAAATAAGAAAATAAAGCTTACACTAGATCTTTACCGCATTACTTTGTTTATTATTTATATATTTTTATTTTTAAATAAATATCATCAATACTTTAATTCTGTTATTACAAAGATTAATTCTGATACTAACTCTGTCTTTAAGTGTTAGAATATTTAACTAAAAAATTTTATAAAGTGGTTGGTAGTAATTATAATAAAAATAAGGAATATTCAAATTATGATGATGAAAATACTATTAATCATAACTAGTGGAAAAAGAGCATATTTACAATATAAATATTAAGAATTTCCAAAGTATTTCTTGCGGTAATTCTTAATTTATTATTCGTTTGTGAACTGAAGAGGTTCAGTTCAGTGATGGGGTATCCCATAAAAAGAAATAAAACTTGAAATTAGAGTTAAATACATGAATGTGTTGTTATTAGTGCATTCTATAGTGCAACTAATTGGGATATGCCAATATCATTGTTAATGGTCAAAGTTAATATTTTAGTGTCATTGCAACCAATCTTAAGATTGCATTTTAAGACTTTCTTTTATTCATTCTCAAACAAAAAGAGATAGTATTTAATGTAATACTGATCTACTCAACATTTTTTCTCAGTAAATGAACGTACGTAACATTAGATTTACCAACCTAATACTCACATATTCTGAATTCATATTTGCTGCAAGATTCAAAGTCAGTCAAAAGGTAAATCTTGTACAATATTACTTTTGAGGTATGTGACAGTAGTTTATGTTGAATTTCAATTTTTAATTAACCTTTAAGAGCAATATTATTATCTATTAGCAATACCGTATTCTTTATTTAATCGCAGATAATTTATTAAAATAGTAGTAAATTATATTTTTACTTTAATCGTTAAAACTCCTATATATAACAACTTTGAGGTCGCTTTCATTAATAATAACAGGTTTACGCTGCGTCATTTATTAAATTTCAAGTTTTATCAATGCTTGTTTCTTTTTTTTTCCTGAATTCGTTTATTTACAATTAGCTTCTTCCATAAAGTAAATCCTCCTCTATGAATCATGAGACCTTGCCGTTGGTGAGGGGGCTTGAGTGCTCAGGGATACAGAGTAGCTGGACCGAAGGTGCAACCATATCGGAGAGGTATCTGTTGAGAGCCAGACTAAGGAATGATTCCTGAAAGAGGGCAGCAGCTCTTTCAGTAGTTGTTAGGGGCGTGAGTCAGGACGACTTAAACGGCCGTATCAACATCACTCAGTCCTCTGAGTACTGCGCAGCTGAAAGCAATGGAAAACTACAGCTGCTTTTTTTTCCCAAGAAAATGTGGCTCTCTGCATTTTCACATAGCAATAATGGAGGCGCCTTCCTTGGTAAAATATTCCGGAGGTAAAATAGTCCCCCGTTCGGATCTCCGGGTGGGGACTACTAAGGAAGGGGTCACCAGAAAATTAAAAAATAACATTCTACGAGTCGGAGCGTGGAATGTTAGAAGCTTGAAAAAGGTTGGTAGGCTAGAAAATTTAAAAAGGGAAATGGGTAGGACATATGTGGATATAGTAGGAATTAGTGAGGTTCGGTGGGAAGAGGAAGGCGACTTTTGGTCAGGTGATTTTAGAGTAATTAACTCAGCGTCAAATAATGGGCAGGCAGGAGTAGGTTTCGTGATGAACAAGAAGATAGGGAGGAGAGTGGAGTATTTCAAAACGCATAGCGATAGAATCATTGTAATAAGGATAAAATCAAAACCTAAACCGACAACGATTGTTAACGTCTATATGCCTACAAGCGCCCATGATGATGATGAGGTAGAGTGTGTATACGAAGAGATTGATGAAGCAATTAAACACGTAAAAGGAGATGAACATTTAATAATAGTTGGAGATTGGAACGCAAGCATTGGAAAAGGCAAGGAAGGAAATATAGTGGGTGAATACGGGCTGGGCAAAAGGAATGAAAGAGGGGACCGACTTATAGAATTTTGCACGAAGTATAATTTAGTAATTGCCAACACCCAATTTAAAAATCATAATAGAAGAATATACACTTGGAAAAAGCCAGGCGATACTGGAAGGTATCAGATAGATTATATCATGGTTAAGCAAAGATTTAGAAATCAACTGGTTGACTGGAAAACTTACCCTGGAGCAGACATTGATAGCGACCATAATTTGGTGATAATGAAATGTAGATTGGGGTTTAAAAACCTGAAGAAAAGTTGTCAGATGAATCGGTGGAATTTAGAGAAGCTTGAGGAAGAGGAGGTAAAGAAGATTTTTGAAGAGGACATCGCAAGAGGTCTGAGTAAAAAAGATAAGGTAGAAAATGTAGAAGAAGAATGGGAGAATGTTAAAAAGGAAATTCTTAAATCAGCAGAAGCAAACTTAGGCGGAATAAAGAGAACCGGTAGAAAACCTTGGGTTTCAGACGATATATTGCAGCTGATGGATGAACGTAGAAAATATAAGAATGCTAGTGATGAAGAAAGTAAAAGGAACTATCGGAAATTAAGAAATGCTATAAACAGGAAGTGCAAACTGGTGAAAGAAGAGTGGATTAAAGAAAAGTGTTCAGAAGTGGAAAGAGAAATGAACATTGGTAAAATAGATGGAGCATACAGGAAAGTTAAGAAAAATTTTGGGGTACATAAATTAAAATCTAATAATGTGTTAAACAAAGATGGTACACCAATATATAATAGGAAAGGTAAAGTCGATAGATGGGTGGAATATATTGAAGAGTTATACGGAAGAAATGAATTAGAAAATGGTGTTATAGAGGAAGAAGAGGAAGTTGAAGAGGATGAAATGGGAGAAACAATACTGAGATCTGAATTTAAGAGAGCATTAAAAGATTTAAATGGCAGAAAGGCTCCTGGAATAGACGGAATACCTGTAGAATTACTGCGCAGTGCAGGTGAGGAAGCGATTGATAGATTATACAAACTGGTGTGTAATATTTATGAAAATGGGGAATTTCCATCAGACTTCAAAAAAAGTGTTATAGTTATGATACCAAAGAAAGCAGGGGCAGATAAATGTGAAGAGTACAGAACAATTAGTTTAACTAGTCATGCGTCAAAAATCTTAACTAGAATTTTATACAGAAGAATTGAGAGGAGAGTGGAAGAAGTGTTAGGAGAAGACCAATTTGGTTCGAGGAAAAGTATAGAGACAAGGGAAGCAATTTTAGGCCTCAGATTAATAGTAGAAGGAAGATTAAAGAAAAACAAACCAACATACTTGGCGTTTATAGACCTAGAAAAGGCTTTTGATAACGTAGACTGGAATAAAATGTTCAGCATTTCAAAAAAATTAGGGTTCAAATACAGAGATAGAAGAACAATTGCTAACATGTACAGGAACCAAACAGCAACAATAACAATTGAAGAACATAAGAAAGAAGCCCTAATAAGAAAGGGAGTCCGACAAGGATGTTCCCTATCTCCGTTACTTTTAAATCTTTACATGGAACTAGCAGTTAATGATGTTAAAGAACAATTTAGATTCGGAGTAACAGTACAAGGTGAAAAGATAAAGATGCTACGATTTGCTGATGATATAGTAATTCTAGCCGAGGGTAAAAAGGATTTAGAAGAAACAATGAACGGCATAGATGAAGTCCTACGCAAGAACTATCGCATGAAAATAAACAAGAACAAAACAAAAGTAATGAAATGTAGTAGAAATAACAAAGATGGACCGCTGAATGTGAAAATAGGAGGAGAAAAGATTATGGAGGTAGAAGAATTTTGTTATTTGGGAAGTAAAATTACTAAAGATGGACGAAGCAGGAGCGATATAAAATGCCGAATAGCACAAGCTAAACGAGCCTTCAGTAAGAAATATAATTTGTTTACATCAAAAATTAATTTAAATGTCAGGAAAAGATTTTTGAAAGTGTATGTTTGGAGTGTCGCTTTATATGGAAGTGAAACTTGGACAATCGGAGTATCTGAGAAGAAAAGATTAGAAGCTTTTGAAATGTGGTGCTGTAGGAGAATGTTAAAAATCAGATGGGTGGATAAAGTGACAAATGAAGAGGTATTGCGGCAAATAGATGAAGAAAGAAGCATTCGGAAAAATATAGTTAAAAGAAGAGACAGACTTATAGGCCACATACTAAGGCATCCTGGAATAGTCGCTTTAATATTGGAAGGACAGGTAGAAGGGAAAAATTGTGTAGGCAGGCCACGTTTGGAGTATGTAAAACAAATTGTTGGGGATGTAGGATGTAGAGGGTATACTGAAATGAAACGACTAGCACTAGATAGGGAATCTTGGAGAGCTACATCAAACCAGTCAAATGACTGAAGACAAAAAAAAAAAAATAAAAAAATAAAGTAAATCGTATGATAGATTATCACCTGAAATAGAATACTAGGATAATCCACTGATAATCCTCAACTATTAAAAAAATAATTAAATGAATAAATACAAGAAAACTAGTAACTACGAAATAACTTGATAATATTTGATATTGTCTGAGATGCTAGAGTTCTCAGACAATATCAAATATTATCAAGTATTTACACGTATAATAATGAATTGATAAAATTCCGTCCAGATACTATTTACCAAAGGATCCACCTTTAAAAACAGAGTTAATAAACTTTGCCATACCAGACTACAGAAATATTAAACAAAATCTGATAAGGAAATAGCATATTATAGAATGATACCTAAATAAGAAGTTAATTATCGATGATTTTCAATTAAATATAGTTTATACAGTTAATTGGAGAATTAACATGTATCTTCACACAAGTAGTCAAGTCGGATACGTAAATAGAAAAAAATAAATGAAAAATTAAATTTAACATACTCATAGATAAATAATAAACATAAGTATTCTAAATTTGAAACAGAGAATAAAATAAAAACAATTATAAGTGGTATCTCCAAAAAACTCCATCATTATAACGGTCCAACAACCAGATCAAGCACATGGAGAATTTTCAGCCTTCTACCATTCTTACTTTTGTGAAGTAAATTCAAAGCTGGATGATTAACATACTTCTTCAGTTTGGACACTTATCTCGAAACCAGGCGTTCACTTTTTCTCGATCGCATGGAATTCTTATGTAATTGTGTATCTCAGTGTTCCTCACGAGCCGCGGCGCTTGTGTTATATTATGTAGTATTTTATTCTGGAACCCTTGACTAATTTTCACATTGCTGTTGCTAGTTGTGCCCCAGAGTTCAATTCCGTTAAATCCATACCGGCTTCAAGGAAATCTTGTATAGCAGAACCTTGTTAGATAAAGAAAGTTGAGATCTCTTACCCACCCATCCAGTACATCTTTTAAACTGAATTTCAAGGAAATTCCTTTTCTCCGTTACATCATCTCTCTAAGTTAAACGGCGATCAACGTATAAACCCAGATACCCTACCTTACTGGCATGCATTATTTCTATACCGTTTAAATAAACTTCAGCACAGTCTTCTTTTTTCATCGTGAACAATACTAGGCTGGACTTTGCTGGATTTACATGTATTCCCCGATTTACGTAGCCAAACGCTATGATATCCAGTGCAGATTGTAATTTCTCCGAGGCTATATTTTGACTGATTAATACAATTTTAAAGAAAAAAAAATGTATACCGAGTATATAGTAAGGAAAAAGTACGTAATTTCTAAAAAAAGTATGAATAATTCCAGAATAATATGCAATTAATCATACATTCAGCAGCCGTTACATTACATAAAGTATGACCTTATTCACATACTAGCTTATGTAGTTTATATTCCCTTAACATTAAACATTTTAATAAATTAAAAAAAAAACATTCTTCGTCAACTGAATTATGTATATGTAAATAAATATTTTTACGACGGAACTCATAAACAACAATAATAAATTCTTTTTTTTTAATTATGATTACTTTTTTAGAAATATTGTAAATGTTATATACAAGGTTGTGATTTTCACAAAGAAAATCACATAAGACAAGTAGTATTACATTACACACACACACACACACACACACACACGCGCGCGCGCGCGCGCGCACTCACACAGCCAGACACACACAAACACACACACATAGATATATTTTATATATATATATAATTTATTTTTTCATTTACAAATGTTTTACGATTACTTACTTAAGTTAATAAAGGTTTTAGAACAAGGACAAATAATTTTATAAAAAATACATTCGTTTAATAAAATTAAATTACATAACAAAGAATAAATAAAATGATTTCTTAAACGTTATCATATCACATTTAATATCCTTTATTAAAAATAAGATTATAATAATCGAAATATTGTTATTGAACGAATATAATTCAAAAAGTTTTTAATAACTTACAATTTTAAACAAAATGAAAATTTTTGTATTTTCTCGTATTTTTAAGCAGAAAAAAATAACAAATTTTATGGGTATACCTTGAACTAGTTTGTTGAAGTAAAATGCTATTTCAGAAAAAAGAACCTACGACAACTGATTATAACAATTTATCAGCAATGATTTGAACAATGGTAAAAACCACGAGTTATTATGTTTGATATCCGTTTTATAAATATTGAGAAAGACGGTTTATCAAATAGAATCGAACTATCTTGAATAAGACAAAAAAATTGAACAGTATAAAAATAATTTTAAATTAATACAAAATATTGATAATATCGAGTCTGTAATGTAACTTATCCAATAGACAGGATAATATGTGTATTTGTCGATCTATTTTAATAATTTAACAGAAATTTATATTCCTAAAGAATTGGAAATATTGCCATAAAAAATGTATTTAAATTCCAAAATTTAATAATAAATATTGAAACTTACGTTATTAATATTTCAACGTCATTCATCGACGGATGATAAAATTGCTAAAATCATAAAAACTTTTGTTTTGAATTAAACATCTTTTTTCATAACAACCATTTCAAGCAGTAGAATTAAAATAAAAATTACGAGTCTTTACCATTTAGTATACTATAATCAGTATTCAGTTATATAAGACTTGATTATAATCATTAAATTATTTTCATTTTGTTACAAAATGTATGTATATATATATGCTCTATATCCTATATAAACTAGAATTTATTTATAGGAAATATACTCTTTTTTTCAGTCAAGTTTTATGATATGAAATAAAGGACGATGGCCAGTTGTATCAGAAAAATAATGGCAATTTAAGTAAAAAAAAAATGTATAAAATATGGGATAAAGAAAAATACCGTAAGATTTCAGGAGTGAGTAAAAATTGTTGTGTACGACTTATATCAGTACTGGATTACAGGCGGCGAATAAATGTGATTACCACAGGAAGAAAGGGTAGCAAGTTTTAGATGCGAATAAAATTTACGAAGAACGTGATAAACAAAATAAAATGAGAAAATACAGCAAAGTATTACTATAGAATGGTTTTTGGTAATAAAAAAAAAAGAGATATTAAGCAGATTTGAACTGCTAAAGAAAGTTGATGAGAAAAAGGAAAGCAGAAGAATGTTTCAAAAGGTTCCATAAAAACCGTTGAAAACAAATTGTGCTATTAAGACATCATTGGAGATGTGTGTATATACATATATATATATATATATACATGTTTATTTTTGTTTATTAATTTCTACGTTGCAATCTGTTCAACTAGTGACAATAAGCAACCTCTCTCTCATGGCCCAATAAGATGAGGATGATATGTATGACGCGTAAATGAGGTGTATTCTTTAACAGACTCGACCGACCATCCCTGAGACGTGTGGTTAATTAATCCAGCGGTCCGCGGTTCGAATCCCGATCACGCATGGAATTTTCAAACACTACAAAAATTGTCATTCATCTCATCCTCTGAAGTAATACCTAACGGTAGTCCCGAAGGTAGAAAAAAAACCACCTAAGTATCAGAGTAACGTTTGTACTGCCGTTGGGATCGAATGATTTTTGGATAGCTCTGATATTATAGGTTATTTTTGTTTTCAGGTTTTTGGTCTGTGCTGTTAGGTGTTTTGTTATTTGTCTAATGTATGTTTTAGTGTTTATTTTGGGTTTTGGGTTAGGGAGCTTTCGGCTATCCGGATTTTTGTTGTATGGGTAGATCACCCTCCAGGGGTTCTGTGTTCCAGAGTTTTATTTTTCTGTTGGCTCCAGCTGTTAGTGATAGCGGGATTATAAGGGTGCGGGTGACAGGAAAGTCTTATGCAGATCTTCTAAAGGCAGTTAAGGGGACAGTGGCGCAGGAGGAAGTAGATGAAGCGCTGTCCCTCCGACGGGGCGCATCCTATGAACTGTGCATGCGGGTCAAGGGATACAATAAGGCTGAGAAGTTATCGGGTGCCCTACTAACACAGTGCCGAACTTAAACGTTGATAAAAAGTCACAGGGCACAAAACGGACGGGTGTGCATGTTAAGGACGTTGTCCGGATACAACTGACCGAGAGATACAAAAACCTGTAGCAGCTGTTGTTGGGGCGACTGATGGCTTCCGGATAACATCCATCCACCCCGCTTACGGAGAAACTAAAAACGCCACGATTATCGCAACATACCGAGCGGCTAAACGTATGATGGAAGGGAGGATTAAAGTCGGATGGGTCCATTGTAGAGCAGTCATCCAGGAGGATGAGAACAGATGTGATCGGTGTTGAGCCACGGGGTACGTTTCAGCGAGCTGTACGGGGACCGACAGGTCGCAGCTGTGTTACAACTGCGGGAAGCCGGGACACCGGCGGACGGATTGTACAGCGCCTGCGACATGACGATATGTGGCATGGAGGGCCACCGAACTGAAGGGTGTGTGTCGTCATCTCTGTGAGGCGTCATGACAAAGTAGGAGAGAAGCGAGAGGTGATAAACAGCCCCCTTCAGAGCCACCGCTCGTCCGTGTTTGCGCGGGTTGGCAGTGATGATGAGGCACGAGGACTCCAAAACTCCCGTGCTGAAAAATACCCAGTCCCGGCGGGGTGCCCCTTTCGAGGTGAAGTTAGAGGCATTGGCTAAAGACCGAGTCCCGGCTTCTGGGGTGGACCCAGGAACAACATAGTCGGGCCTGGTTACCTTACTCTGGAAGTCAGAGGCAGACACGGAGGAATGTTCCGACCGGCGGGCTGACCTGTCATGCTGGATATTTAGCCGGCAGGCGGGGAGACCCATTTTGAGTATATGGACTGTGTTATACTTAATTGTGGGTCCGACCCAAAGATGAGGGGGAAACCCCACCGAACTATCGCGGATATTAGTGTTCTTTGGTGGTTGGGTTTCAATTAACCACACATCTCAGGAATGGTAGATCTGAGACTGTGCAAGACTACACTTCATTTACATTCATACATATCATCCTCATTCATCCTCTGAAGTGATACCTTACGGTGGTTCCAGAGGCTAAACAAAAAATAAAAAAAATAAAAACAACAATGTATAACGGTATCTACTACCTAGCATTGAAATCCGTATAAAAGCAACTTTTATTAGGATTTGAACCTTAAAACCTTCCACTTCGAAAATCATGTCGTTAAACAACTGATTTGAGACGACGAATTAACCACTAGACTAGCCCGATAATATCGACTATTGTTACAAACCCATACAAATTATCCTAGGAAAATAATATACGATAATATTAAATAAATTACATTAATAATTTTCATATGTAATAAAAAAAAGCTGACAACACGGTTACACGGTTAAAGCTGACGGAGTTTCCCGTCACGTGGCTCATTTCTGATAAGCCCGGCTTAAACACACAATTTATAATTTTATTTAAATATAATATTTTTTGTACAGCTGTACGGCAGTTTTTATTTGTACTAGCTCTCCTTTTGGTGACAGAAGGTACTATTGACGCAGTATACCTACTTAGCCACTCACTAGTTTAGAGAATTTTTTGTGGCGAGGGTGCAATTTTGAAAATAATTTTTTTTGCAAATGGCGTAAGAAAAATATGACCTTAATCAGGCAAAATCTCGAGATACTGAGGGTGACCTTGCTCTACATCCTCACCTTCTTGATTTTTTAAGTTGAAAATTTAATGGCATCAATCCACCATATACAGAAGTAATCTGACCAAGTTTGGTCAAAATCGGTCCAGTAGTTCTGGAGATATAAGGTGTGAGACATAGGAAACACACCCCTACATGTGAACATCCGGAAAATTTCCATCCGGTTTTATGGTTTTTTGGGTTCCTTAGGTGTCAAAATTCAAGATCCGGTGAAAACCCAATACGCTCAAATTGGACCGATTACAATACTTTCCCTTCTACAACTATAGCTCTGCTATAGCGCTAGGTACGAAAGTAAAAAATAAGTTAAAAATAGCCTGTTATAATGTGACATATATAATCTATAATTACCAAACTGATAGTAATCATATAAAAGACAGACAGTGATAAGAATAATTACATGTTTTCACTGACATTGTGAACAAGATACAATTAAATATTACAAGACAGGAATCAGACTACTGCAGTACTGCTTTTAATTTTAAATGATATTTTACAGGATTTTTAAATATACATTTAAAAAAAGGATGTTTTGTATACTAATGTACGAAGGTAATCAGGATATTTTAATAAATCGAAGGCATAAATACGCTGAATTCAGTATAACATTAAAAACCTGCACCTATTGACAAGCATAAGTCAACATTTTAATAGTACTATTTTTTATATGTAAATTTCTCTCCCTCACTCTCTCTCTCTCGCTCTCTCTCTCACTCTCTCTCTCTCTCTGTGTGTGTGTGCGTGTGTGTATGTATGTATGTATGTATGTATGTATGTATGTGTGTGTGTGTGTGTGTGTGTGTGTGTGTGTGTGTGTGTGTGTGTGTGTGTGTGTGTGTGTGTGTGTGTGTGTGTGTGTGTGTGTGTGTGTGTGTGTGTATTGGGTGCGTGTGTGTGTATGTGTGTCTATGTGTGGTTTGTTATAAAATAAAGGAAATTAAATTAGAAGCGAAGCTAGTCAAGCAACAAAAGAAACAACGACAATAACAAGTGGATTGGTTTTAAAGTACTATAGAATCACGCATATATGTACTACGTACTCTACATTTATATATTCACGCATATTCTTGTCTAGGTAGAAAGATAGTCATATTATTATATTCTTATAAATTAAAGAAAGAAAGAGAGAAAAGGGAAAAATAGTGTGCGTGTGAAACGAAATGCGTAACTCCGTAGCTGTAACTTCTGACGGTACCCAATCATAATCATCACTATGATACACCCAATAATTTTGGTACTTCAAAAGAACCTTTTTTTTGTTATGTATTCTATTCATGTTTTTAGTTCGATGATTAGTTTTCAAGATCTTGTTTTAACGAATGTAAAATAACATTAAAAAAACCATATTATTTGTTTGTGTAAAGGAACACACAAATATTTTTGAAATGTGATTTCAATATTAAAACGGATGTATTTGCCAGTTTTATCTTTACTAGTTCTATTCCAGGTGAGAAATGTCATTTTCTGATGTATAGTAGTTTACTTTTAGTAAAAATGTTATTTTATTTTTTCAATGTTAACAATGTTTTTTTTCGAATTTAGCGTCCCTGGACCGCGTGAAAAAACCTAATTTTTCTCTCATTATTTTTCATCATATTTTCTGTGATTTTACTGTTGTTTCCTCTTCCTTCTTGAGCCACTTTAATACTTTAAAATTTCTTTTAAACTCATGTACTTTTTACTTTAAAATTTTCCTGTCTAAAATAACGTCTCTTATTTTCTTCTCTTGGAGATCAGAAGCCATTCTGGTTCTATAACATCTCCAGATAGATAGAAATCTATCTCTAGAAGTCAACTGTTTTTACTTTTGAGATTATTGAAAATGTTGAAAACTTTTCTTGTCAATCTATCTTCGTTCATTCTCTTTAAAATATTTTAAATATTATGTTTTCAAGTTTCCCATAAATTTCCTCGCTTAATTTAATATTTTTTTATTATTTTAACAACTTCTAAGAAAATATTTTTATTTCTTTTTTAAAATATTTTTTACACTTTCTTGATTATTTGATGTTCAATTTTTCTCACATAATGAATTTTAGTTGTATTGTCTGAATTTTTCATTGTAAAAAATTGATTTTCTATGGTAAAAATGTATGATTCATTAGAAAGCCGTTTCCATTTTATTTGCTCGATTTTCTAATTTTTCTTTTTTGATTCAATTTCACTTGGGTGTACTTTTTCATTATTTCGTTAGTACATTTTTGATTATTTCCGTTTTTAGGTAGATTTCATAAGAAAGGGACCTATTGTAATGGTGTCATGATTCGACTTCCGAAAAATTTCATCATATCTTCGCATTTCACATCCCCAGAACCCCAAAACCACCGTCAGTTCAAAAGTATATATATATATATATATATATATATCACTTTCTTGTGGACACGATAACTACCGTAATTTTACGCCAATCACTTTCAAATTGATTCATAAAATATAACGAATCAAAATCTCGGTCGAGTTTGCTAACGGGCAAAATCGGATCATGAAGGTAGAAACCATGCTTTTTCGAAAAAACAAAATATCGCTATAACTCTGTTATTACGTAAAATATCGAATTCGTTTAAAGTTCCTACTATTCTTTGGATAAGGGCCTAAAACGTATGTTTGTAAACTTTTCTGATATCACCAATCATTGGCCCAGAAGGTGGAAAAAATGGGGGTTTGAAGACAAAAAAATTCATATCTTCCTTAATAGGCACAGTATCTAATCGGTTTAAACCACTTTAAATTAACGACCACCGTTAGTCCTCTACACATTACCTAAAACCTTTGTCTGGAACAGTTTTTATACGATCATCCCTCGCCGAAGCAACGGATGACCAAAATGTTGCTGGAATTGTAAGAAGATGATTTTTGCAAATTACTTAATCTAAAACTCAGTTAAATAGAAATGGTGGCACACCATCGCCTTGTCACCTACCGGTTACAATTTTTTTCTTATTTCTCACTAATAATTCTTTAAAATAAAATTCATGTTCTATATGATTGAAATTCTACGCAAGATTACGTTTTTCTGTTACAGAACCAGTTAGACAGCGTATTTAAAAATAATTCCGAGCATCGAATATGTAGATAATGAGGAAAATCCCATTAGGTAAACAGAGATCGAAAAAAATACTTTACCAGTCTAAAAACTAAACTTTGACAGAAAATTAATTATTAATCCCGATTAAAGTTCTTTGAGAGGAAATCTAGTTTAGATTTTTCTAATTTTACCTTTAGTGACACGTTTTTTAGGCTTTCCTGCAGCAAACTGAAATTTCTTTCTTTTTAATAATATAAATAAAATTGATGAAATCTTACAGATTCTTCTAAATTACTTTTTATTAGGTCAAAAAATTAAGTATTAACGTTTTGTGTAAAATATAATTAATAGTTCTCTGTGTTAGTGTACAAAGATCTACTTCCGGTTCCATAAAAAAAAAGACTTCTCAAATGGTTGAAATTTGGAATAGCATAACGCTTGGTCGAAATACAAAAAAACAGATAAAATAATTTGGGTTTTAGTAAAAACCAAAATATAGTTTTTTTTAAACACATTTTTCTTAAGTCATTAAAACATTTTTTCATGACGGTTTGTGTTGTGTAGGTTTAAATTATACATCAAATGTGGTTTTGTCTTGTTAATTAAACAATTAACCACATTTAAAAAAAAAAAAATTGAAAATTCTTTCTTCACTGCTTACTTTCTCTTTCTCTACATTATTTATGCTTTTTTATCAGTATTTTTACTTTTTCTACAGCTGTGATATACTAGTATTACGTACTAGAACTGGGAGAACGTAGGATGAGTCGTGACAAAAATCATCGTTTCAATTTTTGGACTCAGAAGGTTATGAAACATCAAAAAATTAAAACAGAAATGTATAGGAAAGTAAATTTTATTCGTTTATGTGAGTGCATGTAGTACATTTAAAATAATTTATATATATAATATTACGTAAGGAATATTACGTAATATATATATAATTAAAAAGAAATGTATTGAGATATAAATTTTATTCGTTTATGTATGTGCATATATATATATGGGGGATGAGAGAGAGAGAGAGAGAGAGAGTATTGATATTAATTTTAAAGTCTGAATCATTCCTACTGAGAGATCTCAGTGTCCTGGCTAAAATTTAATTTTACCCGTACTAGTTTTTTTATTTTTTTAAATAAGAACCAGAATACCAGAATTTTTCTTAAAAAGACTGCCAAATTAAAAATAATGATTTTAAAAACAATGTTTTTATCTGTGTCTTTTTTTACTGTTTTTTGATTCATACTTGGTATATATACATTTTCCGGGAAAATTCACAACACCTTTGTTTGCCATTAATTACTATTAATAATAATAATAATAATAATAATAATAATAATAATAATAATAATATTTAACTATTATTAAAAATACGTATTATTATAAATACGTCTTTCAACATCAGCTTCTACAATTTATTTTTACTTTGTAATACAATGAATAATTTAGACGTAATCCAACCTTGAATATTAACATTTTTAAATAGATATGATAACTTTTTTTTTAATGGAATTCAGTCATGTAAGAATAATAGACTTTCTAACGATTTTTTATAGGAGAATATTTTAAGAAATTATAAAGATAAAATGTACGGTTCATTTTTTGAAAAAAAAACATGGTTTAAGATTGTAATACTCTTCCTTGACAAGCCAAATAATATATTTGATTATTTTCTCTTACTTCCTAATAATGAATAAATGATATTTTTCGTGCAGGAATAATAGTAATAGAACTATTATACGATACGATACCATATTATTATACGATATATATATATCGTATGCTTTTACAGCACAAAAATATCCGCAATCAGATGAAAATGTCCAAATATGACAACCGTTCCAGACCATTCGGAGTCAATTGAAGAAGAGTTCCACGATCACTGTCAAACGTTCGAAGGGGACACTCCATAACAATACGTTTTATTGTATGCTCCTCCGCTCTGCAGTTGCAGTTAGCAGACGGCCGAAACCCCACCTCTTCAAGGTGTAAACCACACCTCCCTTAACCCGTCCTAATGCGGTTCAGCCTCGACCAGGTTTGGCACGGTAGTTGGAATCCCTCAACCTTCCTTGTTGGATCTTGAATCAGGTGAGCACTGTTGGGTGGAAGTTCATTCCAGTGTTGTCGCCACTTGGAGGCCATGTCAACAGAATTGACACTTTCTAAATCAGCTCAATATTTGCGTGACTTCAAATGAGTTGTTGGTAGATCTTGCAGGGCATCGTACAAGGGAGAGTACTTATGAGAAGTGATCTTCTTGAGCAAGTCTACCTTAGCTCCTTTCCTCAGATCTTGCGGAGCAATATTCGCCAGGACAGGCAACCACGTGTAGATCTAACAGTGATAACCCTCATGGCTTTATTGAGCTGCACATCAATATTTGTTGTACGGATGTTGTTTTCTCACACAGGGATGCAATATTCACCAGCCGAATACACAAGAGCGAGTGCAGCAGAGCGTAAAGTATTGGCGTCCGCACCCCAACTGCTTCCGGCAATCTTGCAAGTATTTTACAATGAGATTTAAATACCAAAACATTTTTTAACATTTAATCTATTTAAAATAATTACTCCTTCAAATAATTTAATTGATATTATTACCCTTATATTACACAGTTTATTAGATTATGAAGGAAACGAATCTTTATTGGTTGTCTATATATGTTAATTAACAGAAAATTACTTTTATAAGATTTTTTATTAAAAAAAAAATTATGCAGATTGTATAAATTATATTAATTATTTATTAAATACTTCATAACCATTATAATTACCTTTATAATATAAGATGAAAAAAATAATTATAGTATTATTAATCAGTTGAACAATAAAATAACTTGAATAAATGCGTAATATATTTTTTATTAATTTAATGATTTAATGTGATTTTTTATAACGTCAATAAAATGAATGTGATAAATTTTCCTAAATCAACTCCTTTATGTTACCGACTTTATAGAGTAGTAACCATTTCGTTTTTATTTATTAATTATTTAAAGTTTTTTTATAAATTAAAATATTGAATAAATTATATTGAGTAAATTATTTATATATTAAATAAATAATAATAAGTTTACTGTAATAATATTCAATAAAAAAACGTTTTACTTGATACATAATTTATAATGTTAGTCGTTACTATGTTAAAATTAATGCAATACCAAACAACGGGGTAGGCAATCCTCACGTCCTGACATACCATCTACGTTCCACGTCCAGGGCAAAAACAGCTGAACATAAGTACAACACCTACAGCTGGCTAACAGGGCTCTGAGTATTTTTCTTGAAAGTGGATGATTCTTTGTATGGTTAAATATTTCAAATGTGTGGTATATTTTCATGATAATGTAAGGGAAACGTTTATCAGTTCTTATGAAGCTAATTATTCCGATTCTTTTCTCAAACTATTACATAATTTCACTAGCTCCCATTTTTGGGGGGTTTTCCGCAAAAATTAAGAAAGGTTATTAAAAATAAAATAAAAATTGTATTTTATTAGAGCATTCCTCAAATCAATACAAAAGAAATAATAAATACAGATCAGGAAACGCTTATTTTTTATTCCTTCAGTTTCTATAATAGAGATTTATATTTCTATAACAGATTGATCTTTTTTGATAAAATATTTTTTAAATAATTTACACCAGGATTCTATAATCCTGAAAGAGAAAAAACTATTTCTATTTGTATGTTTTTAACTTCTTTTTTGTTTATTGTTAGTAACAAGACTGAAATTTAAACAGCCTTCTTTCTATAAATGAGTTTCTAAAATGGATAACCTAAAGTATACGAAAAAATAGATCAAAAAAATTATATAAAATAAATAAAAAGATGAAATAGATAATTAGGTCTAAAATAGATAATCATAAGGACATCTTTAAATAAATACATAAGAAGTAACCCTTGAAAATTTCAAGGAATTTCAAGGGAATCCCAAGACATACCTAGTTCATCGTTGTTCATATTAGCTCAAAACACTTTTTTTTTCTTTCTTTTCTTTTGTTGTAGAAGTGGAGAGATTCAACTTTACAGACGCCGAAGCAGTGTTTGGGTCACTAACAGGCCCTCTAGGTTTTTAGGAAGAGTGTATGTATACCTGCGCACCACCGACTAAACTTCTACCTCTGGCTATTCACTCCTTTTTAGCATAACTAATAAGGCATTCCATCACGAAGGGGGAGATCGCCCACACACACAGTCATACGCCACAACATACTACAAGTACAGATCATAAAATGCAAATACAATCAAATTCTTACATGAGATCATTACATAATCCAAAGAAATACAATACATTTATCAATAGAACAATGCAGAAACAGCATCAATAATCAGTCAATCAATAATATTCAATTCAATCAATACTCAGCATGTACAAATACCGTTAAACAATAGACAACATATATACAACAACAATACAGACAAATATGTAATATAACATGTATTATACATAATACATTTTATTGTATAATATGTAACACAACATACGACACATAAAAAAAATGCAAAATACAATAATACTATCAATACATAATCAGAACAAAACACAATACCACATCAAATGAACAAAGCAGTGTACAGCATCAATAACAGCAAACTACACAATAGTACCAGACACCTATGTACAAATACAGCTAATCAAGGAACATAATATATATATATATATATATATATATATACAACAAACAATGTAAACAACAATTTTTTTTTTTAATACATACGTGTTACATAAAACCTAAAACTGCATCATATTATCATATAAAAATAGAATACATACATGTTACGTAATACCTAAAATTAAACATCATAACAAATACAAAATAGGAAATAAGAATGTACAAAGAATGACACACCAGAAGCGCAACCCACAGAAAATGTATACCCACAGCTATTACTCGTCTCACTGTACAGTACACACCTAAAGTACCAGCCACCCAGGCCGCCTTCAACACCTGTGCGAATTTCTCGCAGCTTTGCGCCAAGGAGACCCCACACGCCTGGGGAGTCCCCAAGGCGCTCGGCCGGGGACTTGTCCGCCCACGTGTCCTTCGACGCTTAGCTCTTATACGGGTCTCCTCCCAGGTATTTAGGTCCCGCAGTACTGTCCTGGTATAATCAGCAACAGCCATCCAGTTCATTTCCGAGTGCAATAATATATCTTGCACTTCTGGTGAAAACATATCCTCTTTTTGTAAAACATCTAATAGATATTTTCTCTCATCCTATAGCAGCACCCAGTTTCTTTTTGGTGAAGGGCGGGAGGGGATCCTCGTCGCTTAGTTCTTCCATAGCGATCATATCCCCACGGAGAAATAGAGCTTCGATGATATGTGTAATCTAATTATTTTCCCTTGTAATGGGTTCCCATGGTCTCAGGGCCATTTTTACAATCAGTCTATAAGGTCTCCTCCATGGATTTTTGTTTATTTCCGCCAATACACGCCGCCAGCAGGATTTCTTTAAGTCTGATTATGCTCTGAGTTGCCTCCTATGTTCTTTAAGTTGGGCCTTGTATAACTTCCGTAGCGAATCCTGATGCGCACGCGTTGTCAGCCTCCTGTATTTGTGGCACTCCTTTCTTTTCTTTCTGGACTCTATCAGTACACAGGTGAATGGCCCCTGCAAAATTATCTTCTTGGAAGTGTTATCACACACTTCTCTGAGTGTATCAATCAGGTATTTGCTTCCCCTTCAGTTGCAGCTATTCCAGTAATGCTCAGTAAGTTAAGTGTCTCAGTGAATGCCTCCTTGTCCAGCGTCCTGGTACTCCAGCCAGTTATCGTGGTCCTACCATGCACGCGCGTCTGTCGCCGTCAGTGACCATCATGATTATAAGCTGGTGGTCACTGGCGGAGTACCCCTCCTATACTCTCCAACCATGAACCCGAGCGACCAGATCCGGGGTGACAAATGTGATGTCGACTATAGAACCTGTCAATCCTCTTCTGAATGTGTATGCGGCAACACTATTGAGGCATACCGAATCTAGGGCCGCGACACTCTCCATCATGATTCTTTCTCTTGAATCAGTCCTTGTAGATCCCACATGCATTGGACTAGACGTTAAAGTCGCCGGCCATCGTTGCCGGTTGGTGTGCATGGAGGTCCAACGTGATGGTTGTCAATATCTTTGTATACCCCTCATCACTTTCGCTGGACGAGATGTAACAACGATAGTAGTACATCGGGCCTACATTTGCCCTGACGAATCCCATTCCTTGATATCCGTCTCCAACAGGCATTTGCCTGCACATTCACATAGCCGCCATATAGTATATAGTATCCACATACAGTATATAGCCATATAGTATCCACCCCGGATGGAAGCGAGTGAAACATGGTTCGGATATGAGTGCTATATCTGCGACCATCTCCGATGCGTATCTCATCATCATATCATTGACCAATTCCGCATGATTCAAGTTGACTTGTTGTGATCTTGTTGTCTGGACGTTCATTTTCTTGCCGTAGTCTGTCCGGTTCTTACCCGGTTACTATTAGTATCCTTGCCAGTCCCCCACTGGACACAAGGAATAGCCGGTGTGGTGCCCCTCTGTGTCACATGTTAAGCATTTATGTCGTGGTGCAATCTGCCACCCTGTCACCCACGCTATCACAATTAAAACAGATTAAAACAGGTATTGGACCTGTTAGCGCCGCTACAGTTCCTGGCCATGTGGCCCGTCTCGAGGCAGCGAAAGCACTGCAGAGGCTGCTCTCTAACGTTCACCCTGTATGATACCAGGCCTCTGTTCTCCGTTAATTCCTTCACATCTATTACCGCTATGCTATTCAAGGCTCAGTTTCTTTTATCGGGCTGCCCTGTGTAAGTATTGCGGTATGCGTTGTTCGTCCATGCCCTTTTAATAAAGTCTGCCGTGTCTTTATCAGGGACTCCATTGTTAAGCCATTACTCCATTACTCCATTGTAATAGGAGAGCCAGAGGCAGTCACAGTCTGTGTTACCACCTCCGCTGTTTGTTCCTTGCATTTTGTGAGGGTACTACCGTTTATCATTCTCGATTGTCTTTTACTGTGCTGCTTAGTCCCGCATCGACCTCCTTTATGCTCCGTTTTACCTTCTTATCAATACTTTTGCGCAGGTTAGATGCCAGCCGCTCCAATTTCACAACAAGGTCCTTGAGTTTTTTGGGATGCTTCTTTCTCACAGTTGGAGGCTTTCTTTGTTATGCATCTTTCTATCTTTTTTCAGGTATCTGTACCGTGACGGGGGTGAAGCCTCCCCTGGCTGTACACCAATTGTCAGGACTGGTGCTGGTCTTAGTAAGTGCAGCCTCCATGTCAGCATGCCTCTCTGATCTATTCTTTTGCATTTTGGTTTTACAAAGATCGTCTGTTATTAAAATATTGATCTGTAACTCACGCCAAATCCTATGATGCATCGTACACCTTGTTTGAGAGAGAAAAAATACTTTGTGGGTGGGAAGGTTGTACAGGATCATAAAGTTGATTTTCGGAGGGGGGTAGTTGTCGGGAAAAAAATTGGCGGTTGGGGGTCTTGGGGTTCGGTTTGGATCTCGAAGAGTTTTGGGGCCGAGATGTAGGAAGATGTAGGAAGAAATGTAGTTTCTCTATATAATCTTCTCGTGGGGCTTAGAAAAATTTCCAAGTCCCAATATTATTTTTTCCTTGTGCAATAAAATCTAAGTTGGTACCGTAGAATGCACTAGGAAATTCACCAGACTAATACTAATATTCAATTTATTTGCTGAGAAGCTTTTTGAAAAAAAAAATATTGGGGCACAATGGAAGCTAACCTAAATTGCCGAGCACATTGCAACATTTAGGTTAACCACGTTTTTTAACAAATCCTAATTCGCTTCTAACTAAAATACTACTTAATCTATCTGCTTCAAATTTACAGAATGTTTTATCTTACTAGTATGTGTAATAAAAAACACTAATTATCACTAATGAAATGTATTTAAACTGTATTTTTATTCTTCACCACAATTGTTGCCACGTGGTTGTAGGACTAATTTAGAAAACACTTAATATCTAAAGAATTGTTTGTTCGATCACTTTCCGAACTCGTACACTTGTTTTTACCACACTAATACACTTTTTACGATATCTCTCACTGTATTTAAATACTTTTATCCACTTGTAATCTATATTTTCTAGTAGTAGCGAAATGGCCGTCCTATTAGCACGAACAGAAAATTAGCTCAATACACTGGATAATTTACTAATCCGATTTGATTTGGGGGACTACTTCTTAGCTCCGGACCGTTTTCAGTGGATTTTAAAATGTAACCACAGCTTCTTTTACCTCATATAGGTCAAATATACTAACATAAATGTAAGGTAAATTGCCTCTCTTCGAACCCTCCCTAAATGCCGCTCTTTCAGAATGCACGCACTCTCTCCATAAGATACAAATTTTGATAGTTTTAGTAATATCTGTAATTAGATGAGGAACATGTGAGATCATGGTTAACCTAATTGTTCTCATTTGTGGTAGTCATTTCAGTTTTTTATTAATTAATTTTTGTGGTCATTTTTTTCTTTTGAATCTGAGCTTTTTATAATCAATATTTATCAAATAACTTTAAGTAACTGGAACAAAGATTCCACACCTAATTTCTTTAAAATTTCATATTTAAAAATATTTATTTCATTTAACTATGTGACAGCTATACAATTGTTGAATTCTGAGGTTTTTTTTTCTAAAATTAACGTTTGAAAAGTATGTAATTTGTAAAGTTTATCCTAATTTTTGGAAACAAAATAAAAAAGATTAGATGTGAAAATAAAATTAAATGAAAGTACAATTTTCTCTATACTTGAATAATAATAATGATTTCAACCGACTTCCGTGGCTGAGTAGGTAGCGTCTCAACATTTCGTGCCGAGGTCCCGGGTTCAAATCTCGGTTAGGCACAGCATGTTTTATACGCTAGCAATTTCCGCCGGACTAATGACCGATGCTGTTGATGATCGCTCATTTATACCAAAACAGTTTCTTTTTATTTAATTATAAAGTAGAATAAATATATTATATTTCTATTATACGAGTATACTATTATTTTTATAATTCTATATTATATTTTACTGAATTGACCATATGTGGATCGCTTGAAAAAACTTCAAACTGTCGAAGGCTGAACATGAGAAGGAATAGCGCCTCTAGAAGGAATAATGCCTCCCATGATTTAACTTTTAATTGACCTACCCTGCTGGAGAAGGTATGCGCTAGTATACACAGTCTTTGTGTGAGAGCTTTCGTGTTGTAACCCACGGATGCTTAATGTGCCAGCGGTTCACTATTCGATATAAAAGATCGCAAACATGCGTGTATGGTGAAGAAAGTCATAAAGGAGAACCATTCAAGGATCCTCCCGTCTGCATTCTGCAAAGTACAGCATTAATGTCGATCAAGAAACTGTACTCTTTACAAAGATACTATATTGCTTACAGAGTCGAGGCAGGTTTTCAAGAATGAAAAGCTTACAGAAATACAGCTATTTCGAGGCGAAAACGATTGTAAACAATCGCAAATCAAGAGAAAACACAACATATTCTCAGACAGCAGCTTCTTTTCCTACTCCAAATTTTGATGTAGACAAACTCCTCGTTAGCCTTGCTCCAACTTTGGCTACTATGACAGAGAGAGAATAATCCATAATAAAATTAAATATTTCCTTCAAAAGGAAGCTAAGAAATCGTCCAAGTAACAGCCAACAGTATTTTTATCGAATAAGAATAAAAGTGCAGTTGAGTAGAACAAACTTGAAGATCGGTATCATCTACCTAACCTATCAGAGATGAGCCTTCTAAGAGGATAATTGCTTCGGAACATCCTTTAAGGAAGCTAATGAGGCTTTGAAACCATGTTCTTCTGAGGTGGTCTCACAACCAAAACCGCAAAGACCATCTATAACCACACAAAGGGTCTTGTTTCCCTCTTTACCGAGGATGCGGCTGATATGACACCTGTGGTGGATTTTTATCTTGTTCCCGCTTCTGAATCAGCGCACACACCAAGCGCTGAACCCTTCCCATCCTCGTCCCCCGCTTCCTTGGTATGCAAGTTTCCTGGCAGCTTAACGGTCGACGATATAATCTTCAAACATGAAGCAGTTCGTAAAATGGAAAAAGGGCTGTCCAAAAGTCAAATCCAAAAATTACGCTTCTAATATAAACGATTTTGCAATGTAACATTAATGGATATTTGTCGATTATCTTTGAGCTCCAACTCTTGGAACACGATTTGGACCTTATTTGTATATGTTCGCTAGAAACATTTTCGCCAAGATGTAAGGAGATATAATATTTATCGGCGAGATCAACCGCCAAATAAAAAAATTAGAAGTGGAGTAGTCATATTAACATCAATTAGATCTACCACCAAAGCGGTTGAAATCTGCAAGCGGCCGCAATCAGAATGAAGCTCTGTTGCAGATTACTATCTGCAGCAAATACTTGGCAAATTTTGACTGGAAAAAGGATGGGATAACGAGTTTAATTACCCAGCTTCTTCCACCCGTACTGTTAATTGGTGATTTTAATGCACACAATCCTATTGGGAGTCTGATCACATTGACCCTAGGGGAAAAGAGTTGGAAAAGTTATTTTTTAATACAGACTTTGTTATATTAAACAACGGCTCAGAAACTTATTTTAAAGTCAGAGATAGATTACGTCCTGTTTAGATTTAGCATTTATAAGTGCATCGATAGCACCGAAGTACACTTTCAAGGTTTTAAAAGAGTTCTAAAGAAGTGAGTGACTGATCATTTTCCTGTGTAAATGTCAACTGATGTTTCAATGAAATCTGCTCAAATCTATATTGGCGATATATCTGGTTCTAATCAAGGATGTTTACGTGATCCCTCTGCCACGGTAGATTGTTCAAATTGCAAGGTGAATTAATTCTTTTGGTGTAAGTGCTAACCGCCGGGGTGCTCTCCCATTTAAGGGTTACCAACCCTAAAGGTCCGGCCAACACCACCGGTACTCTCGGACCAGCATATGTCCTGACAAAAAGCGGATGCACAATTTTGCACTAGCTCCAAGCCTCTACTTACCGAAGGATTCAAGGCTCCCATGCACCGACATATATGAGCATATACCTTATTATATGCTTGCCTTAGCGGGGGGGCATGTGAACAACGGAAGAGTATCAGTTACTCCAGCAATCACATCGGCCCTGGCCACCGCATCGCCAGCTCTTAAAGTGGTATAAGTCCATTTCCAATTTTTTTTTTAAATATACAAAATCTGCAGGTGACTGGAAAATCCAGTCCGCATTGTGACCTGAAAATGGAAATCAAGTCATACAAATGATGACATCACAGTAAAATACAAATGAAATTAAACAAATAAAATACGAATGATTTCATTTTCAACAATCTTTCTTAATTTTCGTAAAAATCTTCAAAAATGGAGCTTGAGAAAAGAATTGGAATAATTAACTTCATAGGAGCTGAGAAAAATTTCCCTTTTGTTGCCATGAGAACTGTAATATCACAAAATAGGGATATAATCATACAAAGAATTAAACGAACAGAAATAATAGCCTTCACATACTGATTTTAACCGGCAGTTTTTTCAGAAAAGGGGAAAAGACAACTTTCAGGCAAATAATTAGATTACACTAGCAGTAAATAACGAACAAGTCTAATATTTAAAAGAACCTGAGTTTTGCAGAAGGTATAACAGATAGAAAAGCCAGCCCTTTATAATAATAATAATAATAATGATGAAATATGAAGGTTCTAGCAGATATATATTAAGATTCTTTCTCAAAAATGTTTGTAGATTTTTCGGCATAGTTTACGTTACAAAAAACGAAAAATTTAAATCAGAGGCTATCCCAAAAATCCAATACTATAGAGATAGAAAAACCTTTAAATAGAATTTCTTAAAAAAAATTAACACCATCATGACTAATCAGTAGTAAAAGAAAATCACTAATACTTTCGTTATAACGTATTATCTTTAAAATGATTAAATTATAATGAAAAGAATATTACGGCAATGAAAATTATGGATATTGTTTTTATTTTATTTATTTATATAATACCACCTATAAAAAATATAACTGATGTAATTTGATATTTCCAATAATTTGATAGTAATCCAAGATTCAAACAAAAAAAAAATATAAAAACTATAGTACACTTTAACATGCAGTCTATAGAATGCTCATAAAAGCAGCTCCGAGAAACGACTCTTCCATATATATATATATATATATATATATATATATATATATATATACGCACACACATACACAGATCTGGATAGACTAGCATATATGCATTAAGTGTGTCGGTAATGTAGCGATAAAGTAAAGAGTGGTGAACTAGAGAGATTTCAATGTCGAATAAAAACCGACGCAAAAGGAGCGACGAAGAAAGAGAAGGAAAGGAGGGTCAATCTGCGACATTCCAACATTCCGAAATCTGTTCCCAGCACCACTGAGTACTGTGCCCGGTAGCACGGCCGACACTACAAGATTATCTTTTTAGCTGTGGCAAGAAAGACAACTTTTTACGGCCGCATCGTGACTGCGTTATTTGAGACGGGCCGGTTGAAAATGTCAAGGGTTCCTTGATTTCTCACTTGCTACCATTTATGGAAATTTATTTCTAACATTAAAACAACATTTTCACGCTTATTTTATTTAACTTTTAATACTGTTTAGAGTTATCACTAGAATAGTACAGGTTGCATCGGTATGGTATATATCTGAGATATACATTATTTTTAACCTGATATTTCATTGCAAGTCATCAACAATTAATTTTTTTTTTCTCTTTTTTTTTACTTTCGTTAAGTGTTGGATACTTTAGAAGATATGAGTCATGCAATTGTGTGGAATGTTAGTTAAAATTTCTAATTAGAAAACGATTTTAGTGGTATGTTTCTTTCTTCAACTGGATACAATCATTTACGCTAAGTAATGTACTTTAGTCACCGATTTTTATTTCACTCATCGATAATTCAGCTCTTTCAGTTTATTTCCTGACAACGTAATAAATCTTAGTAGATCAAAGTAGAATTATGTTTGACTAAAAAATAATGTAACGCTGTTAAAGCTATGTTTTTTAAAGATTTTTTTTAATAGAATTCCAGTTATTAAATCATTGTTTGCAAAAATTTTAAACTATTTAAATCAAAAACTAGATTTTTTTACCAGCTTGGTTTTATACTAATTCTTAAACCTTTTTTGTTATAAAAAAATGGGAGTAGATTATAACGAAAGACCTAAATTTTTTAATATTTAATGCTGATACCAAACTTCTTTTTTAAAGATTTTTTCTTGCTATAATGTTACTACTTGCATTTTATATCTTCTTAAGATATAGGTACTTAAATATGGTTGAAACCTGGACCAGGTTCACTTAATGATCTGTCTTGAGTCTGTAGGAGTTTTAAATTTCATATCTAATTTCTTAAAGTAGTTATTATTCAAGTGACAGTGATTTTTATTTTGTTTCTGAAAAAACTCATTAATGAAAAAATACTGTCACTCATTATAAAACAAGCTTATAAATGTATATTTCATATACTAAGTAACTTTTATAACATCTGGCTTAAATAAATTGATATCTAGATCATTCATAAAATCGTTAGACCTTAAAAATAAAAATAAGATATTGGATGACAAAAGTAAACAATTATTTGGGCAAAGAACAGAATTTTAAACCACATTAATGTAAAAAAACTCTTGTGCTAGAAACTTAGTTTTTTTTTCTAACGCTCTCTCTTTTTCTGTTTAGTCATAAGGTGTTTATGGCTACACCATAATGAATGAAGATAATATGTATGAATTTAAAAATGTAAATTAAATTGTAGTCTTGTTCAGTCTCAGGTCAACAATTCCTGAGATGTGTGGTTAATTGAAATCCAACGCCCTGTTTGTAAAGAGCAAGTGTTTCTGATTATAGGGATGGTTGTGGTAAGCAGAAGGCACTGGAATGCCAACACCCGGTAATTTTTCAAGTTTTAATATTGTGACACAGACTAATTGAAATTTTTCAAAGGAAAAAACTGTTTCAGTTCTCCAGGGAACACAACATGACAGGTTGTGGCAGTCCACTGCTAAAAAGATTCAGAAGAAAGTAGAAAGAAGGCACAAATAAGTATATGGAATATAAGGAAATAAACAGTAAATTAGAAAATTTTAAAAGCAAGTTGAAAATAAACATAATGGGTGCAACTGGATTAAATGAAATGAGGTGGGGTGGCATAAGTGAAGAAATAAAAATGAAAGAAGTGGTAGTATTTTTTTAAAAAAGAAGGTAGAAGATTATATATAAACGACAATTTTTAATGATATGATAATTAATAAAAAGGTTGGATGAACCCAAAGAATTTGCTTTTAATACAAATATTCATGCCAAGTAGTACTATGAGGATGATACAATTGAAGTAATGTCTGAAGAAAGGAGATAATGAAAACGAAAGGAAAAGATTGTAAGATAATAATGAGGGAGGCACTGCATTGTTGTGATAGGAAAAGGAAAGAAAGAAGTAGTGGAAACATACATATGAAATACTTATAACAAATATAAGCTCATAACAAATACTTCATTTGAAAACTATAAAACAAGGCTCTTCATGTTGTACAAAGGAATAAAAAGTGATATGTGATTGATTACATAATCGGTAAAGGAATACTCAGAAATGCAATTACAAAGGTTTTCCAGGAGTTGACATAAATATCAATCATATGATGTTGATTGTAGAAGTAAAAATAATATTAGAGAGAATGTACTGAAAGTTGAAAAACAAAAGGAAATAATGAAAAAAGAATTTTGAGAGTGTATGACTTTATTATAAAAAAACTATGAAATGAACAATTGATTACTTTCAGGAAATAAAAAGTTATGAGCAAAAAGGCATTAAATAATGGAAAGTAAGAAATTCTACAGAAAACTAAATAATAAATTAAGATGTGCAACACAAAAATTGAAGAAGTGGCTTGAGAAAAAGTGCTTAGTTATAGATAATTTAGAAAGAAAAGGGGAATATTAAACAAAATATAAACAAGGAAAACTAATAAGAAAGGATAAATGGAAGAGTAAAAACATTAAAGAAATACCAATAGAGTGGCAGTATATTATGAAAAAAAAAAATTCTTAAATAATGAAACATACACATGGAGTTGAAAAATAAGACATATGATATCTTTATCATATAGATATCTTTATTATATGTAGATCATATATATCTTATCGAACAAGATGAGTCATAGACGCTATCCTAAAATAGGTTTTACAAAGAATACAAGAGGTGAAAATTGGAAAATCTACTGGGACAAATCACTGGCCAAAAAAAAAAATTAGTTCTATTAATAAAGATGGGTTTTAATGTTGTGTTTTTGTACAATTTGATCTATAATTAATTGTGGGATGTAGCCAGAAATTTCTTAAAGAAAATATTCATAAGAAAATTTTATGCAGTAAAATTTTTATTGGTTTAACTTCACATTATCAGCAAAGATTCTTCTGAAAATTTTATATAGAAGATTAAATAAAAAAATTAAGGACATATTACAAAAAATTAAAATGAATGTGGAAGGAATGAGGCAAAAAAGGATAAAATTCCACAAATAAGAACTTTTGGTGACAGGTGTATGGAAAGAGGAAAGGTGTAAGTGTGATTTACACATATGGAAAAAACTTTTTTGATTGTGTCAAACAGGATAAACTAATGTAAATATTATAAAACCACAAACTAAATTGGAAAAAATTATAAAGATATGGAATTTTCAAGGTTTGCTCTTGGTAAAGAATTATGACTGCGTATTATCCACTTTGTTTATATAGGTTGAAGATACGATCAAAAATGCTCAAAAAGATGATGAAGATACCTTAATAAAGTATCATAATAAAAGGAAAGAAAAGAAATTGTTTATGATTTGCAGATAATATAGTTTTTGTAAGAGATGAAGCACACAGTATTTAACACACCATTTCAAATATAGAAAACTATGACAAAATAAGGTATGAACATGAATATCAAGAAAACAAAAATAATGAAAATAGAAAACAATAATACAACTAATGACTACACAAAAGGAAGATCTAGGCCAGAAAAATAGCACAGATGAATAGATACCATGTTAACAGAAGATTGAAGAAGTGAAAACGAAATAAAAACAGAAGGATTAGTTAAAACAGTTTTAATCATTTCTACAAGTGAATTACTTCTGAAAAATATAATGGTAGTGTAATATTCATGATTTGTATTTAAATAAGTTATAATGATCTAAATTACAATAAAAGAAAAAAAAACACAATGAGTTCTTTAAAAAAAGGACATGCATTGTATAAAAAATGTATGTAAATTTGATGAAATTTTTCAACAGTTATAGATTTTCTGACACAAATCACCCAGTCACTCCTGAAAATTCAATTGCCATTCTCAAGAATAATTAACAGTCAACAAGTGGGAAAAGTAAACGTTCAAATTCTAGTAAAGGCAGTAGTTACTTTTATACGGATTTGAACACTAGATTGTGGAGATTGTGTATTCTTTGGTGGTTGGGTTTCAATTAACCATACATATCAGAAATGGTCGACCTGAGACTGTACAAGACTGCACTTCACACACACTCATACATATCATCCTCTGAAGTAATACCTGATGGTGATTCCCGGAGGTTAAACAGTATTACAGGAAAAAGTATTAAAAAAGTATTATATAAAAAAGTATTAACAGTTTACAGGAAAAAGTAAAAAGTGAAGATATTTCTCTTTCCGATCTTCATTGAGCCAAAATAAATTTTGTATAACAGTATGCCACATGCCAAGAAGACTAAATAGATAGACGTCAGGATCGGGTAGGTGGAGACATTCATCATGGTGGTCAAAGGTAGAGTGAATAGCGGCGGTTGTGACTCTAGAAAGGATGAAAGACTGTATGTACTAGGGGGAGTAGTGTTGATGAACAGTGCTATAACGATTTGGAAATAAAAAGCAGAATTGAGATCAGATCAACCTTCTTCCGATTTAAAACGTGCTTGTGTCACCACCAAATCTTTCATTAGGCTTGCGTACAAGACTACTAAAATGTGGTGTGAGATGGAATCCTGAACACTCACTGAAGACCTATTAAAAAACTTGAAGCCTTGGAGACATGTTCGTACAGGCGTAATATAAAAGTGGGTTGGATGGACAGGGTAACAAATGAAACGATTCTATGCCGGATAAGAAATCAGAGATCGTGCGAACTGTCAAAATCCGGAGATTATCTTATTTTGGCCACTTCATAAGACATACAGATAATGTTGTATCTAGTTATCAAAGGAAAGATACCAGGATATCGTGGTCCAGGCAGGAGGAGGACATCGAGGCTAAAAATTTGAGACAGTGGTTTGAAATGTTGAGTATTATCTCTTTTCAGGACAGCGTGAATAAAAACTATATCGTCACTACAATAGCCAACGTTTGCTGAACGGATAATAAGATAATAGTATCCCAAACCCACCGGAATCCGGTTAGCATTCAAGCTTGTAAGGAATTAATAATACCTTTTATAAAATTATTGTCAATGAAAGGTGATGCTCTTACACCTGAACATCTGAGTAGTGCAACTTTTATATCAAGTATTTCACAAACAATATAACCGAAAGAAAGTGTAACAAAAGATGGTGCAAAGTAATTGATTAATTTAGAAAACAATGTATTGTTTTGAAGTTTTTGTTTAAAGTATTGAGTTTGAAGTATTAAGTTTGAAGTATTGTTTAAAGTTATTGAGTATTGATATACTCATTATCTTTTATTAATAGTGAAACCACAAAATGCATACTTGACAAAAATATTTTTTTATTTATTTAAAAAATCCCTCTTTAATTTACCTCATCACTCAACTTCTATTTATTTACCCTCATTTTTTTATTTTATTATAGTTATTAGCAAAATAATTAGTAGTGTTTAATAAAACATAAAAAAAACTCTGCCAAGTCAAAGAACGATTCTTCAAAAATTTCGTTGTACTAAACAATCCAAAACAATTACATTTAAATAAATTTTATTACATGTTCATTACAATAGAATTAATCTTTTTTTAACGCATAAAAAAACTAGATTTTCACATTCTCTTTGTTCGTAGTTAGTGGATTTGGTTTATTAAAATATACTTATATCACTTCCTTCAAAAAAAAAAAAAATATTCAAAATAAACATTCGGCGAGAAATACCTTAATAAATTAATAAGAATATCATTGAATTATAAAGTTAAATAAATATTACTATATCGTGTCATATTTTTATGGTTTATCTATTTACATCTATTACGCTTATCAAGCTTCAACAAACATATATTTAACAACTTTTTTTTCAGTGAGCATCGTAAGAACCGAGATTAAAAATATTTTTTAAATTTTATTAATTTTTATTATATAAAGAAAAAATATAAAAAAGAAAATTTAAAAAGTATTTTCTTTTCAAGATAATGATAAATAAAAAACAACCTGGTAAGCAATTTGCTGTATTCTTAAGATTTTAAATAAATGACGGTAACCAGAATAACTTAGTATAAAATAAAAAAGGATATGTAGTTTTGTAAATTCCTAAATCACCACATAGTGTTACACATGCAATTCTTTTCAATATCTTGTATTTATAATAATAATATTCCACGTACATTAATAAGATATATAGATAGATAGACAGATAGCCTGAGTTTGTTTGAGTGTGTTTGTAAGATGAAAAGTAAATTTCCTTTTAGTTAAATGTTAAAATGAAGGAGATGTAATTTGCATGAAAAGACGTATGAAGCAAATGGTGTGTTAATAGTCTTTTCAGTACCGATGATTACTGCAAAACGTCGGTAGGGAGAGAAAGATAGTTCGATACTAAGTAGGGATACGAAAGGGAAGGGGGGAAATAAAGACTTAAACTGAATATTATCCGGTAGCTTGTTTTACTAGACTTGGAAGTGCTGACCCTGGGTGAAATGAAGTAAAAAAAAAGTTGGAAGCAGCGGCGTTCGCCAGGTTGTCTAATATAATGATATACCAACAACAGTTCGCATAGACATGTTGGTGTGTGTCAGTGCATGCATGTACTAGTGAGTGTGTTCATCTCGTGCTCTGAACTGATCAAGTACACCGGTGCTAAATTCAACATGAAATGTCAGGCTGGAGGAAAATAACTGTTACAATGATGTATAACACTAGTATACCGTAGTTTAATTCTTTGCACGAATGTAACTGGAAAAAAGTTTGTTATAACGTTTTTCATGCATCGGTCGTACAATTCCCCAAAGATCCTACCGGCTGAACCAGTTACATTCTTCATCTTGTTAACAAGTAAGTACCTTACGTGTTAACAAGTAAAATGTTAACAAAACAAAATTTATCACTGAAAAAATCCCACATAGAAGTCAATCTACACTATTTTTTTTTTGTTTTCTTGTTGTTTTTTTTCATTTACTCGGTAAAACAGGAAATATAATACTACAATTAAAGAACGGAATGAAAGAACGACACATGATAGTAAATCAAATTCTAAGATTCTCTAAACCGGATTGGTTATACTAAAAAACAGTTTTATCATAATTTAAAGCTATAAAAGGATAAAATTACCCTCAATCACTTTAAGCTTTCAAAAAATTAATTAGTTTTTGTTTTGATGATTACTTCCAATATTTAATCTATCCACGGATACAGATACCAGTAGGAATATTAAAAAATACATTATCTCTTATTAACGTGTCGTATTCAGCCATAAAATACCATTTCATACTCTAGTAAACCTATAATAAAAATACTAAAATAATTCATATCAACTTAAAAAAAGAAGATAAAATTATAAATATTATGGTACGCACTACAGATTTATTTTTTAAGGTATTTACCGACTACCTTAACCCAACACCTGGTAAATAGTTGCTATACTACTCTAGAAATACTGTTATTTTTAGTTCCTTGTACGAAGTAAAGGAAGTATTGTGATCGCGAAAAATTTCGGTTTTCAGATTTCAAAGGAAATATCCATTTTGACTTGTACGGCGTGACGCCTGTACGTACGTACATAATTATCTCGCATAACTCAATAACTATTAGCCGTAAGATGTTGTAATTTTGGATTTAGAACTGTTATAACATCTAGTTGTGTAACTATGCTTTTGATTTCAATCGACTGAATCAAAATTGTCCAAAAAGCCCAAAATCCAAAATAATTTGCATTTTTGAGTTTCTCTTAACATTAGTAATAAGCCCTCAATTGGGAGCTTTTCAACGATCATAAGTGGTAATTATTTTCAGTGGTTCCAGAGTTATAGTCAAATAAAATTTTAATTGTTGAAATATTTGGGTATTTGATAAGACACATCGGTTCAAATCAGACTTCATGACCTTTTTTTAATTTTTTTTTTTTAAATTTAAATATATTGATTAATTAATAATTATTAACCTCTGATTATAAAAAAAATTTACGACAAATAATAAATCAATAATAACAATAAAAAGAAAGAAAAAAATATCAGACGTTATTAATGAAATAAAATTTTACGTACTTTTAATTTTTTTTAAAAATGTATCTATCTAATTTAACAGACGTACAAGGGAGTTATGTTTTGTCCAAATCAGATTTTTTTTTGAAGTGGTTACCTACAAAAATGTTTGACGCTTTCAGGAATCAAAATACAACAAATTATAATCTGTAAAATATTAAAATATTTATTAAAAAATTCTAAGCTTGGTAAAGTTAAAAATCTAAGAGTATTTGTATATAGTAGTGTAATATAAATAAAAATGAAAATATAGGAAAAAATAGGGTATCATCGATTAAAATTAATATCAGATTGTTTTTTATGTTGAAACTCGAAAATCTCCCTAAATAACTACGAGCGGCATAAACATTCCAATGTTAACATATTACGGCGAATACCGCAGTGCAAATAATTATCGTAAGTTGTGCAAAATGTAATGAAAAAATTGAATTCAGGTGAAGAAAACCTAATAAATCAAGATTTATGTAGTTTCAAATTAATTTTTTAAAAATATTTGAGATAATGATTCCATTTTTCAACCAATCATAGTGGTCGCAAAAGATTTTAGCGTAAATTACATTAACAGCGTGTTTCATTCAAGTATACAAAAAGTTAATAATTGTGTACTTTAACTAAACTTTTTTAACTTTTACAAAACGAAGTACAACATTTATGAAAGTAGTAATGAAAAAAATCGTTTCTCATTTTAGGCTCGGAATATAATACAGGTTCCAAAGCTACTTTAATTGTAATAGCGATGAAGAAAAATACAAAAAAATTTAATGATAAAAATAAAAAGTATCAAAACAAAAGAACAGAATGCATATATTTTCTAGAGGTAGGGAATACATTTTAAGAAAACATTTTCTAAAAAATATATATAAAGCTTTCTCTTAATTTTACATCCCCTTCAGTATAGAATAAAATAAGAAAAATAAGATTTTCAAAAAACGTTTCAGCATTTTAGGTCCAGGGTCTATAGTTTTAAAAATTGTAGACATTTTCTGGTAGTCTATATATAAGATTATAAATTTAAAAAAAAATTAAATAAATATTTAAACGGAAGGGAGATAAAACAGAAGAACAAAAAAACATATATTTCAATTTTAAGAGATGTAGATTGATTTTTTGGAAAAAAAATGTGGATTACTTATAAGTGCATTGTAGGTACCAAACTAGGTTTAATAAATTTTTCTATAAAATGTCCCTGAAGAAACTCTTAATTGGGGTTTCCGTGATATCCCCACCCCATTAACTATTTTGAAAAATAATTATTTTAATTAATATAATTTATTACTATAATTGTATATTAATAAAATTAAATTTTTTTTTTATATATAGAATTATTTTATCAAAATTTTAAGAAAATCGGTTTGTCCAATCCTGAGATATAAGGCTAAAAGCATTTCTTTTTTTTTTTTTTTGTGGGCGATAAACGTCTGCGCGTTATCATAAGGTTAAAATAACTTCAAAATAATAAACCACACACGGTGTAAACGTAATACCATATAATAAAAATTTCCTAAAACAAGCCAAGAAGGCAAAACAAAACCCAAAACTAATTCCACAGACAAAATTGATATAATATATAAAAGCTTAAATAATAGAATAAAGAAAGTATAAAAACTTACCCAACTCCGATGGGTTGCGCAAAAATCCCCTCCCTGGAACTAAAAATCAAATCGAAAATAAATGTTAAAATGATTAAAAAAACTCTCCTTACAGAAAAACATATATGAGTATATTAAATCCTTTGCAGTAACCCAGTACCATGTAAAAAGAGAAACATCCGTTCCAAAATCCCGCCATCATTGCACAAGATATCACGAATGTTGTTGGATATATTAAACTGACGACGCAACGCCGCATAACATACGCAGCCCACGAGAATGTGGTGCACAGTCATGCGGCAGTTGCATCGTGTGCACAGGGGTGGGTCTTCTCCTGACATTAAATATTCGTGCGTGATCCTCGTATGCCCCAACCGTAACCGACAGAGGACTACTTCCTCACGACGATTTCCTGCAAGAGGAGCCCCACGGCAACACTGAATCTTTAATCCGTCGAAGTTTATTATCGACGGCAGCCGTCCAGCCACTTTGCCACCTCGCTCGCAGTGATTGTTTTTTATGATTGATTTTTATCAATCATTTGATGTTTCAAAGGTAGTAACTCGGGTGGTGAAAGGAGGCTGAATACACGCTTCTTTCGCAGCAGAATCTGCCCTTTCGTTACCTAGAATTCCAACGTGGCTAGGGATCCAGCAAAAACTCACCCCCTGTTTCGTTTATCTAACTCAGCGATTTTATCATAAATGCCAACGACGACAGGATGTTCGGAAAAAGGTTTTCCAACGCCTGGAGAGCACTGCACGAGTCACTGCAAATAAGAATGCTCCTATATTTAGGGCCAACGATACTTAGAGCCTTATCCACAGCGAGTAGTTCCGCGGTGAACACACTCGTAACACCGGGTAGGCCAAACATATAAGTCTGTTCATCGAAAACAAAAGCACAACCAACGTTACCGTCACAATGCTAAAAGCATTGTGACAAAACACATATACAAAGGTATATGTGTTAATATATGTTTTTTTGATCTAGATGAACCAGTTGAACCCCAAAACGTAAAAATTTCAAAACTTCCGGTACCCAATTTTTGACATTAGCACCATACTTTACCCATTTAATATAGCTATTCTAGCAATGAACCCCGATACTGTAAAAGAATTGTAAGAAAATATTAAATTACCATAATCTGAAATTAACTTTACAAAACTATATTTAATATCTTTTATTATCATTCATTTAATTAAGACTCTAAGATAAAGAGTTGTCAAACTCCGATTTTTGATAAAGATTTAAAAAATCTTATTGTCTCATAATTTCAATATTAATAACAATATTTAAAATTTTCTATAAAAAAAATATAGATTTATTTATTATAGTACATTTTTGAATTGTTTTGCTCTTGGAAGAAAATAGCTAATTCTTTCACGCAGTATTATTTTAAATTACATCAAGATTTTTTTGCTCAGTGTTAAATTACAAGTAACTATGACAAAGATTTTACCTTGCACAGAAATTTAGTATCATTTTTATTTACCTTTGAATCTAACTTAACTGAAATAAATATAAATAAATAACTTGGTGATACAAATCATGAAAAATTTGAACACAATGTTTGCCGTTAAAGAAAATTTACATTTATGGTAATACATAAAAGTAATAAAGTAATGTGATATGGATTTAAAAGAAAATCGTGTATTTGAAAACAAAGCCCTGTAAATAATATAATAGAAATAATAAGATGTATTATTTAAATTTCGTGTTATACAGTAAAACTTCATTTCTAATTCAGAAATTTAAAACTAATTTTCATTTGAAAAAATTTAAATTCAATATTAAAATAGAGAGCAGTATCATATGATTAATATTCCACTTAAGCTCGAAATATTTGCTTATTAATATTTAACAAAAATTGTTTAACGTATGAATGTGCCACACCTTACGGATTAAAATCTTAGACCTTGTAAAAGAAATACTAAGAGCTTATCATATTGCCATAGATGTCATTATTACCAATCTCATGTTTTGTAAATTAATACTACAGTACTTTAGGGGGGGGGGGTCTTTTCAGTTGTTGTGTGCCCCGTACTATTTTTTTATGCATTATTTATGATGAATTGTTATAATTTTTTCAACGTATTTTCTAAATTTGAAACCTACGACCATCCGAACATAATCCTAGTTTACATTCTTGCAAACAATGTCAGAATCGGACACTTTTCCATTTGGACACTGGGTGTTTACAGACTTTTAGTTCATGCAATCGTGTTACCCATAACGTTACTTTTCAATAGCAGTATTGCAGCACTGTTACACGGCAACTAACGAAACATCAAGTTAACTTCACAAAAAGATATACAACAGTAGAGGAAATTAACAGAATGCAAACTTTCGCTTAACGTTTTGTTAATAGGTAGACCTAAGACTGTACAAGACTACACTTGACTTCATACATATCATTCTTATTCATCCACCTTACGGTGGTTTCGGAGGCTAAATAGAAAAAGAAAAAAATAGGTTATGCAAAAGTAGATTTACCGTACGGAGAAAAGTAACGTATAAAGTACTTTTAAGAACTATGCTACACACTTAAAAACTATTGTGGAAATTGTTGCCAGCAACAATTTACATAGTATTACATTAATATGACATGTCATAGTAATGGATAATGCGCCGTACCACTGCCTGAAAACTGAAAAAGTTCCAAACGCTTTGACCCGAAAATCGTAATTGCCGAATGGTTAAAACTGGAGCAAATCGTGTACACCGAAGGTTAAAAGTAGAACTTAGAAGATTAATAAAATCAGTTAAACATAATTTTATTCATTATAAAGATACCACACCATTGCAATTTTAATTCTCTGAAGAATTAAATCAGTTTTAATTGCAGTTTATCCGATTTAATTTATACGTACACAAGTCAAAGGCTACATTAGGAGTAATAACACAATATTTAAGTTAAGTGATGTAAAAAATATATTGATAGAAGGTGTTAGTTAATAAAGTAGATGCCAAGCGGTTGAAAAAATTGAATTGAACATATAATTAAAGAAGAAAAAAGAGCATGGGAAGCGGAGAGTTTGTGTGAAAATATTACTGAAGGTATTATGATAAATCATTGTGTTAAGACAGCAGCTTATCGAGTATAGAACAAATACATAGAGAAAAAAAAAATTTTTTTCTGTTTTATTTGATGAAATGTTAATATATCTATTTATTATTTATCATTTTATCACAATTTTCTAATTTTTGTATTACAAGTTATTTTTAATTCAATTTTATGCTAACTAGAAAGAAGTGTTTTTTTCTCAAATGGCTTGCGCTAAATTAAATTAAATTAGTATTATAATACTGTTATGTTTTCTGCACGCTTTCTTGAAACAAATTATAGTACTGATATGAGTTGCATAATGCATCATTTTTTTTCAACAACGGTAAACGAATCATACAACGATTAAGTTTAATAATTAATTGTCAAAAATAATGTTTTGTTTATACGACAGTACTATGTACTAACAATAGTCCACGAACTGGTCTAGTGGTTAAATCATCATCGTAAATCAGCTGATTTCGAGTTAAGAGTTCTAAGGTTTAAATCCTAGTAAAGGCAATTACTTTTATACGGATTTGAATACCAGATCGTGGGTACCGGTGTTCTTTGGTGGTTGAGTTTCAATTATCCACACATATCAGGTATGGTCGACCTGAAACTGTACAAGACTACACTTCATTTACATTCTTACATATCATCCTCTGAAGTAATACCTTACGGTGGTTCCGGAGGCTAAACAGAAAAAGTGAGAAAATGTACTAACAATAAGCTCAACATTCTCAATTCCCGTTTAGAGCTAACCTGTTGTAAATAAACTGTGTGACATTGTAACAGACTGTCTCGAAATTTACACGTACAAATAAGTCAATTATTTAAGAATGATTCATTTATTATTTGATGTTTTCATCTGGCGCCGACTGAATGGAGTTATTTACGATTTAATTACACGACAGATATAATTTTTATAAAGTTATATCACTGTTGACAAAAATACGATAGATGATAAAGTTTTATAAATATTGGTGAGAATTACAAATTGTCACGCGGTACATTACGGCTCTAAACAATCACACACGGTACAGTAAAATTTCACTACTCAAACAGCTAGATGAGCTCTTACGCTGAACACAGTAAATGCGTACGGTTACTAAATTAAATTTTGACAATAAATGTTCAAGAAAACTGTTCACAAAAAAAAATTAAATGCAAATTTCAATAATAAAAATCAACGTCATTAGTTAAAAAAATTTAATTAAAAATTAAAAACTCTGATGTGGACACTACATGACTTCCTTGTACGCCTATTAAATTACATATACATATTTTTTTTTAAATGAAAAGTTCATAAACTTTTATTTCATTAATAACTTCTGATATTTTTCATACTTTTTTCTTTAGAGAAAACTTTATTAAACCAAGTTTGGTACCTATAATGCACATATAAGTAATCCTCATTTTTTTTCAAAAAAATCAATCTACATCTCTTAAAATTGGAATATATGTTTTTTGTTATTTTGTTTTATCTCCCTTCGGTTTAAATATTAATTTAAATTAAAAAAAAATTTATAATCTTATATATAGACTATCAGAAAATGTCTACAATTTTTAAAACTATAGACCCTGGATCTAAAATGCTGAAAAGTTTTTTGAAAATCTTATTTTTCTCATTTTATTCTATATTGAAGGGGATGTAAAATTAAGAGAAAGCTTTACTTAAGCTAACCTATATATATATATATTTTAGAAAACGTTTTCTTAAAATGTATTCCCCACCTCTAAAAAATATATGCATTCTGTTTTATGTTTTGATACTTTTTATTTTTATCATTAAAATTTTTTGTATTTTTCATCATCGCTATTACAATTAAAGTAGCTTTGGAACCAGTATTATATTCCGAGCCTAAAATGAGAAACAATTTTTTTCATTACTACTTTCATAAATGTTGTACTTCGTTATGTAAAAGTTAAAAAGGTTTAGTTAGAGTACACAATTATTAACTTTTTGTATACTTGAATGAAACACGCTGTTAATGTAATTTACCCCAAAATCTTTTGCGACCACTATGATTGGTTGAAAAATGGAATCATTATCTCAAATATTTTTAAAAAATTAATTTGAAACTACATAAATCTTGATTTATTAGGTTTTCTTCACCTGAATTCAATTTTTTCATTACATTTTGCACAACTTACGATAATTATTTGCACTGCGGTATTCGCCGTAATATGTTAACATTGGAATGTTTATGCCGCTCGTAGTTATTTAGGGAGATTTTCGAGTTTCAACATAAAAAACAATCTGATATTAATTTTAATCGATGATACCCTATTTTTTCCTATATTTTCATTTTTATTTATATTACACTACTATATACAAATACTCTTAGATTTTTAACTTTACCAAGCTTAGAATTTTTTAATAAATATTTTAATATTTTACAGATTATAATTTGTTGTATTTTGATTCCTGAAAGCGTCAAACATTTTTGTAGGTAACCACTTCAAAAAATATCTGATGTGGACAAAACATTATTAATAAATCAATATATTTAAATTAAAAAAAAAAGTTTAAAAAGGAGATGATATCTGATTTGAGCCGATGTGCCTTATCAAATATCCAAATATTTCATCAATTAAAATTTTATTTGGCTATAGTTATGGAATCAATGAAAATAAGTACCTTATATCGTTGAAAAGCTCTCAATGAGGACTTGTTACTAAGGTTAAGAGAAACGCCAAATTTACATTAGTTTGGTTTTGGGCTTTTCTGGAAAATTCTGGTTCAGTCGATTGCAATCAAAAAGGGAAGGCGCACAAGTAGGTGTTACAACTGTTCTAAATCCAAAATTTCAACATCCGCTAATTGTTTTTGAGTTATACTTTTATACGTACAGTCATCACGCCGAAACTAGTCAAAATGGATTCAGGGATTGTGAAAATGGATATTTCCGTAGAAATGTGAAAAAGCGAAATTGTTCGCGATCAGAATACTTCATTTACTTCGTACAAGGAAGTAAAAATTTGAAAAAGAAATTCTACTATATACAAAATTGTCACCCGCAGGCTATTTAATTATGTTATATTAATAATTATCCTATTATTAAAGACGAGTGTTTGTCAGCAATGTTTTTTTTGGCAGTCCTGTCTTTTCAGTTTTTTATTATTTATCTCTTATTATAATTTAATATAAGCATTAACAATTTAAATAATAAAATTACGTACAGACGTCACGCTGAAACTAGTCAAAATGGATTCAGGGATGGTGAAAATAAATCTTTCCATTGAAATTTGAAAAACGGAAAGTTTTCACGATCACAATACTTCATTTATTTCGTACAAGGAAGCAAAAAAAGACGTTAATAAATAAGTAGAATAATTCTTAAGTTTCATTTTTGAGATTAAATTTTCTTTTGTTATTTTTTATATTTAAATAATATTTATCAATCAACTCGTTCTTAAATATTTAACTCGTTCTAAATTTTTATAATTTTTTTTTACAAAATCAGCGTTTATTTTTATCCTGACTTTCATAATGTAGAATGGAATATAATTTCCAGAAAAAACTATTTTTTATTATCATTTTTTTATTTATTTTAATTGCAATTTAAAAATAATAATTTAAACAAATAATAAATAATTATATTCGTAACCTATAACCTTAACGTATTAAAATTGTTATAATATCAATTAACGGTTTTTTTTATCAACGTTGATTTTTAATAGCATAAATATCAAATATAAGTTAGTTATTGCATTTTTATTGTACTTCAAGGTGGTTGGTTTTATTTGTATGCAATAAAAAACATAGCTACATATACTATGCAATAAAATTCATCTCCTTTATAAAAGAAAAATTACAAGTCCACGTTATTTACTTTTTCTTTACCTTTCTTTATTATTAGACAATTCTTCAATAAAATAAATTATTATTATAAAAGTAATTTATTTTTTTGGATTTTTTTATTGTATTGTTTTGTGTTTTATACAATCCTTTTGTATAACTTCATTGCATTTAACAAAGAGCGTAAACTCGCCGTGTGGTGTGCATCAATGCATTTGTATATCAGTGCATCATCAACATTAGTAGTAGCAGAAGCGGTATGAAACCACTGTTAAAAATAATAATAATATAATCTCGATTGCTTTATTGTACACACTATACTACAGAGGTACATGCACTATGCACATCAAGAAGTAAAACTTTTATTACACTATAATGATGGATTTTATCGAAACCCAAGCCTTTTATTTATACACAGCACTCGTCGCTCATTACCGCACAGTTTTTAGAAGACCAGAATGGACGTCTTACTCTTTGTATTACAATCGTATAATATGCAATTAACAGAATAAACAGTCACTTCCCATCTACCAGTTATTGGCTTTTTATTACTCATTATTAATCATTAATAAAAATCTTTAAGCTATTAATTATACTTAAGCATAACGTATTTATTTATTAATGGCGTTTATAATTCTATATAGGATATTTTTAATTTAATAAATTAATTGTTTATTTGTAAGTAGGGCTATAATTTTAAGTACTTGTGGACTAACTGAGACACTAAAGGGAAAGCAACATAATATATGAGATAAATTAAAAAACAGTTTCAAAAGCACGAATGTGTATAAGAAAAGTTACTACAAGAAAAAATCTGAATTGTCAATTTATCAATCTGTGCGATTTTTTATAATACAGAACAAGCCTGAATATTCAGTAATATGATTACCTTGCCCACTGAAATTTTGTAGTAAATTGCTATTTAGTGTATGCTTTTTTTTATGTAGGTAGCGGGGTTCACCCACACGATTACAATTTTAGTAACAATATTACTTGATAGCTAATTTACAATTATAAAAAAAAATTAAAACAAAGGTAATGTGAAATGTGAAATAATAATTAAGAAATAAAAATAAGAGAAAATGTATAATGTAGGAAATAAAATTTGTATTAAAATAAAAGATATTATTGCAAATAATATATTCCCGTATTTTATTGTTCAAATGTAAAATTAATGGTCTGGATGAAGGAAGGAATTTTTTTTTTAAATAGACAAGCATAAGTAAGATATTTAACGTAGAGAATAATTTTTTCTTTAAACATAAGTATAAGGTAAAAAATAAATAAATTTAAAAAATAGATATTATTTTATGCAGTGTAGCGCTTTATAACAGTGATAAATAAATACTATTAAAAAGCAAAAAGTTAGATACAAGGCCAGAAAAGAAATTAAAATATAGTATTGCAAAAAATTATTGACCATTACCTATCTTAAAAAGACTTGAAATGAAGAAAGATTTACACAAATTAAAAGCAAATGCTTATGAAAGAAAAGTGATAACTATTTAGCTATTAATAGAGTTCATTTTACCAGAAGGGGGTTAATTAATTTTAAATAAAATGCGTTATGACTACTTTACAACATTAAAAATTCTTTGAAAACTTTAAAGTCTCTTTTTTTAATTTAATGGGTTTTTAATCTAACTGTTGTTGGAGGCTTGACACAAAACATGGGTCATTCACGATAATAGCATAGCAATTTCCAAGAATAACAAATGCACTATCCAAAATTTAGCACATAAAATGAAGACAAAATTGGTTCTGTGTTGCCTTCTAACTAAATAAATTATTTCTGTATAACAGAAAGTCAAACTGTTCAAAATGTTGTGTTATTTGATTCTACTAATCATTTTTTTCTTTCATTCAACCAACCTCAGGGACTAATTATACAATTATTCTCAGAGTATCAACTCATGTCGCAGTAATTATACTCTCAGAAAAAGCAACCCTATACCACTTGCATCTGAAATAAGTAAGTATCTTGAATCCGAGGTTTTAGTGGTATGAAAAGCTATATGCGCCACGGGCATAAAAAAGATAGATTATTTAGCGTAAAGAAAGATTCCTATACATAAATATTAAAAAAAAAATGTTGACACAGATTGCGAACATTAGTTAAGTTATCTATAGAAAGAGGGTTTTAAAAAAAAAAAATTTTTTTAAAAGGCATTATAAAAACAATGGTTTTTTTTAAGGCAATGCGTATTTAAAAAGCAATTATTGGATGATGTAAATTGGTTATACGTTGAAATTAAAAAATACTCATAGTAGACTACGTAAGGAGTTGGAGAAGCGATTCTAACCAATCGGTAGACTGAGAAACTTATAAATATTGGAAAATTAAATATTTTTGGTGTCGTTACAATGAAAACTGAAATACATTTGGTTTTAGCATATGTAAAAAAAAATATTTGCTCGTACATACAAGTTAAAATCCTATATACATAGATTTTAATTACTTAACTAATAGTACTTATATAAAGCTTACAACACAGTTGTAGGACTTTCCCGTCACACGGCTAAAGCCGCTTTTCGGGAAACTCCTACAACTGTGTGCTGTTTCTGATGCACGGTTTATATGTGCGCGCGCGCGCGCACACACACACACACACACACAACTTAATTTAGAATATTTATTTAAAAAATATATATTTTAGTTTATTTAATTCAATGATTCTAACTAAAGCGCGCGCGCATACCGTATTTAATTCGCGCGGGTGTACTAGCGGCGATGGTCAGGACTAATTAAACTAACGTAATTTCATAACTTAAATGGAACAAATTTCACTTTTACGATCAGCGGAATGATGTAGCCGCGAGGCTTAACGCACCAGTTACCGAGTCAACCAAGAAATTGTTCGAAACCCAGCCAGATCGAGTCATTTTTTTGCACTTTAAATATTACTTATTTATTTAATCCTATCGCTTACCTGTGACGTCGTAACATAGCAGCAGTTTAGAGCATTTTTGGGGGGAGGGGTGCGATTTTGACTAAAACATTTTTGTAAATATTGTCATTTTTTAATTGTTAACAAATGTGCCTAAGTAAAATATGACGTTAATTAGGTGAAATCTCGAGTTACTGAGGATGACCTTGCTCTACCCTTAACCTTTTACGTTGAAAATTTAATGGCATTAATGCGCCACATATAGAAGTAATCTGACGTCAAATCGGTTCAGTAGTTCTGGGTGTATAAGATGATTTAGAATCCAACACCGAACACTCGTACATACGAACATTAACTTCCAGAAATTTCCACCCGATTTTTTGGTTTTCTTAGATGTCAAAACGTCAAGATCGGTGAAAACCGCATATGCCCAAATTGGACCAATTACAATATTTTCATTTCTAGAGCTGTAGCTCTGCTATTGCGCTATCTAGACGAGAAAGTAAACATTGTTTTAGGATGAAATATAAGCATTTGAGATATGGTATTAAAGAACATTATTAAATAATACATATTATTAAGTTTTGAATATATTATTCAGTTTTGTTGCTTAAGTTTTAAACATAGAGTTCTTAAAAACTGATCTGGATGAAAGTTTATGGCTGAATTACGTAAAAATAATAAAAGTAGATAGACTGTTTTGTTAAAGCACCCATAGTTAGTAAATTTGGCAATAAAAGAAATTATTAATTACCATACCGATTAAAATATACATAAACTAAATAATATGAAAGGTGCGATGTAGCAAACATTTAAAAATCACTGCAATAGAAAATAATGAGGAAGTGCACCAAACCAAGCAAATAATAGTTAAACGTTTATGTTAATTTTTTTTTTCACAAAAGTTAAGTCGGTCTAAGTTTAAAGAAACAAGGAAAACATTTTTTTCATTTTAATCTTTTACTCAATCAACATAATTTATTTTTATGTCAATTAAATGTTCATATCGGTAAGCTTGCTAATTAAATGAAAACAAATTAATGGTTCACCATCAATTTATCTTTTTTGATTATAAAAATTAAATGATGCTGACGTTAATTAGATAAGAATTTCTCATCTTTTGCTTTAGTTTTTTTTAAAGGTATTTTATTAAATTTCCAACATACGAACATATTTTAAGTAAGATCAATAGCTGATGAATGTGTTATTTATTTATTTTTTAATTATCTAAATATTTAAAACAGATTAATATTTTATAAAACATATTATTGGAAAATCAATTTAAAGACAGTTCTTTAAAAGGTTACGTAAATCGATCTTATAGTATATTCCAAGAAATATATCACTGGATCATAATTAATTTATTTAATACAGCAATAAAAATAAACTGGAAGATTTAAATTAAATTGAAAATGACAATATAGATATGAACTTTAACAATGAATAGAAATTTACTTCAGTAGACCTCACTTATTCAATATTAAATTACTAGGAAACTGAAAAAAAAATTTAATTCTTACTATTCCGCCGATCTCCCTGGTGGAGTGGTAGCATTTAGGAGGTTCATCCGGAGGTCCTGGGATTGAATACCGGTCAGGCATGTCATTTATCATACGTTACAAACTTCCATTTTCACATTCACATATACAAACTCCTTTATAAGCTTCTGTGTTGAATTAATTCACCAGCCAAAAAAAAAAAAAATACAAAAGAACTATCCATCAAACTGACAATTATGTAAAACCGAAATAATCTTATTATACGAGTTACCGTATTAACAATATACTCGTAGTAAGTATTATTTTTTTTCATTTTTATTCTTCTCCCCCGAGCCGCATCCTGCAGTTAAGTATTACACAGACCAGGGAAATGTCCTATAACGGGCCTCCACGTCTCGGCCCGCCGGTCGGATATCACTTTGCGCCCGCCTCAAACCCCCAGAGTATGGTCCACCAGGCGCGGCTATGCCGTCCCTGGGTCCCAACTCCAGGAGCCGGGACTCGGTCTTTATGTCAATGGACTCGGTCTTTATGTCAATGCCGCTAACGGGGACACCCCGAGCGGGGCATCCCCGCCGGAACTCGGTCTTTTTCGCTCGGGGGTACGAGAGTCCCCGTGTCTCAACGCTACCGCCCACTTGTGCGAACGGCAGCTCCGCAGAGGGCTGTCCCTCATCCTCGAGCCCCCCGATCCTTCTCCTGAAGAGCCCTCGCCACGAACCTGCAATGGTATCAAAACTCTTGGGGCTCCACAAGATGGTGGCGATCATGTTCTCCACGCTGACCGGTCCGGTAATTGCCGAGCAAGCTAGGTGGTAAACATCCCACTGCGGGCACCAGCACACCACGTGTTCTGGGGTATCCCGGTCGCCGCAGTAAGAGCGGCGTAATAAGTATCATTGGAAACGTTGGATATCACTGATGACTGATGACTGATGACTATTGAGAAAGTAATTTTACAATAACTCCCACATTTATTGTGGTTTTATTTTTAGCTACAATACATAAAATAAATATCCAAACAAGTTAAATCATTTACATGGTATCACTGACAAAGACACATCAGGCAATAAGGTAACGAGGATATAACGATGGCGCTCTTTCTGTCACTTGCTTCACATTTTCAAATGAAAATGGATTTTTAAATATAGGTAGTTCTGTTGAACAGTAGGAAACCTACCTTACTGCAAGATTTCTTAAAAATCACAAAACTGTTCGGTTATCTGATGGAAATAAACACGAAGTTGCATTTCAAAATATTAATTTAAAAAAGGCCCTTACTTCAAGTGGTCTATAAACACGATAAAACTTAACTTTTATTTTTAAATTTCAAAAAACAAAGAGGTTATCAATTCGATCCGTATGTTGTTTTTCTTCTGAGTAATGGACAGTAGCTTGAAGGTTATATGAACACCGTTAATAAAATATAGAAATATAAGGAAGTATAAAACGGGATAAAATAAGAACATTCATATAATATAAACATGACACAACCAAGTCATTTTTCGCTAATATGTACGCTTTAATTATTAAACAGATTAATACAAAGTACCGCCTTTTTTGTTACGTATTAAATAAATTCTTCCAGTTGTATCTTTAGCTAATTATAAGATTTCCATAATGTCATAAATACTCTTCAAATGCGATTTCAGTCTTTTTATTATTAGTATTATTGTTATTATTTAATGAAGAAATCAAACCTGTTTTTTCTTAGCGTTAAATAGTTGTGAGGAGAATACATTTGCAGTTTTCGTCTTCAATCACACCAGCATAAATGTGTTTGTGTGTGTCTTTTTAATGTCTGAGAATTTATGTCTTCTGTTCTTATTGTGCGTGTTCATTAGCGTGTGTAATATCGTTGGTGGCGTTGACACCCTCTAATACCCATTCGGTTGCCAAACCCGACATCATTTCAAACAGCGGAATGTCCACTTGCTTGTCAGACCGTTCTAATCGGCTTATACGACAAGATATCTCACTTTAGAGGCGCCTATAACGTCAAAACTTCAATGCTATCAAAGAAACTTACTTCACATCACTTTTATCATTATTAGCCAACCATATTTTCATTTATCTAAGTGAATTAAGTGTAATTAGTATTTTACGTTAATTTTTCATTTAAAAATCATCATATATGTATAATCAGAGTACTAATGACAAAATCTCCTTTTAAACTAAAAAAAAATTATTGAAACTGTATGAAATACGGTTGCAGATGGAAATGAATCATGGCATACAAAATATTGTAAGTGTATAAGATAAATTTATCTTCTGAAGATAAAACTTCAATATGAGGAAGAAACGGGCAAAATTTTGACTTCATTCTCTATACGGAAAATATCAAAATAATCTCCTTTTTTAATTCAGAAGATAAATGTTAGTACTGCTATAAATAGATAATTATAGAGTTTATATTTTCATATTAACGAAAATACAAAGTAATTATTTTATAAAACAAAAGCTGAAACCACGAGAAAAATATTGTGTTGGGAAGACGCTTACCACGTTCTTCACCAAATTTCTTCTCAGCGTATGGGTATGGGATAATTTTAAATCGGTACGAGATTTATATATCATACCATCAAGCGTTCCAGTAATATAACAAATGGAGATACAATCACTACACAAATAAAAGATGCAGTTACTTACAGGTACTGATAAATAAACTTACACTTTCGATGTCAGACAAACAGGTGTTTATGAAAAGTAAAAAGTTTGATTTGATCGTAATTTAATCTAAATATACATCTATCGGTAGAAAAATCTATAGAATTTATAACTTACTTTTAATTTTTTTTTACTTTTAATTTATTCAACTTACTTATTGCAAATATCTATTAGAGTTTTTCAAATATTTTTACTTACTCTCTGAAACATCAACGACATTCCACCATAATTACATTTTACTTTTTCCAAGTTATTAATTTTTCAAATTTTGTAGTAATGAATTTTTATAAGGTTTTTTTTAACTTACTTTAGTATAATCATATCTTGCAACTGCTATATCTTTTGATCTATCGTATGAAAATCAATGAAATTTTATACACGTATGTAACTTCGATGACAATACAATACTATGGTGTTAGTATTTGGTTATGATTAACTCCCACCCCCCACACACTACCCCTACGCTAAATTCATGCATGTTGCTTAAAATTGTTATTTCTCATCAACTATCGTATGAAAATCAATGAAATTTGGTACATGTATGTAACTTCGATGTGTAAAAATAAATATTTTTACTTTTTTTTAGTAGTAAAAAAAACAAACAAAGCTTTTATTTAACTCGCTTTAGGAATAATCAAATCTTGCAACTGCTATATCTTTTGATCTATCGTATGAAAATCAATGAAATTTGGTACGCGTATGTAACGTCGATGACATACAGCACTACGGTGTCAGAATTTGATATAACCCACCACCACGCCACCACGCCACCACGCGCTTCTTACAATTCCAGCAACATTTTGGTCATCCCTTGCCGTGGCAAGGGATGGTCATATCAAAAATTGTTACAGACAAAAGTTTTAGGTAATGTGTACAGGACTATCGACCACTTTAAATCGATTTCATATTGTGTCTATTAAGGGAGGTATGATCTTTTATGTCTTCGAAAACTCGTTTTTTCCACCCCCTGAGCCTATGGTTGGTGATATCAAAAAAAATTTTACCTAGATAAGTTTTAGGCCTTTATACAAATAGTAGGAAATTTAAACGAATTCGATATTTTACTTAATAAGAAAGTTATAGCGATATTTCGTTTTTTCGAAAAAGTACCCCATTTCCATCCCCATGGTTCAATTTTGCCTATTAATGAACCGTACTGAAATTTTGGGTCGTTATATTTTATGTATTAATTTGAAAGTGATTAGCACAAAATTACGGCAGTTATCAAGTCCATAAGAAAGTGAAATATATATATATATATATATATATATATATATGTATGTATGTATATAAAATTTTGAACTGACGGTGGTTTTGGGGTCTAGGGGATGTGAAACGCAAAGATATGTCGAAATTTTCCGGGAGTCGAATCATGGCTACCATTACAATAGGTAGCCTTTTGTTAAAATCTACCTAAACTTCGAGTGATTAATTTAAAATTAAACAATTTCAATAAAAATAAATTATGATAAAAAATAATAAACACACACACACACACACACACACACACACACACACACACACACACATTTATCGAGAAAAAGCAACAAAATTCCTGGCTGAAATTTCAAAACCGAACAGCAACAACTTGGACAAAAAGCATAGCGAAAAAGTGAAAAAATGTACACCCTTATCTCAGGAAATTAAGGAAATATAGCAACAACAGCGCATTCATATAGTGTTGATCATCCTCTCGACTTTGGGGACAGTACCGGAAAAACTACTAGCGCGCATCGAAAAATTGCAATTCGACCCTTGAATCTATTTAAAATCACAAAAAAATGTAATCATTAGTATTTGTAGCTTAGTAAGGGAATTCCTGCAATAAAATAGTTGGGTAGCTTTACGAAGAAAGTCCGTACCAAATATGCCACCAAACAATACCAAAAAAAAAGTAAATAAATAAATATTGTAATTCATCGTACAATTTAATAATTTTAATGTTTTTGTTAATTCTTTTATACATCATTTTGTGTACACCAATATATATATATATATATATGACACGGTGAAAATAAACACTATAATGTTTTTAATGAAAAAAAAAACAGTGAATAAAGAAAGAAAGGTAAAAAAATATATAATTTTTAGTTGTCCAAACAACATACCTAACTTAAAATACCAATTCAATGTCAAATATTTTTACAAACAGTTTAACATTACCGAGATAGTAATGGACTGGTTTTAAAATAAAGAGAAGAGTTTTATTGAATTTCAGAATATAGTTGTCACTTCCTATGTCCCGATATCTTAAAAAGTTAAAATTTGGCATACCAATCTTCCTTAAACTAAACAGTTGCAATAACAAATATCCATTTAAATTTTCCTATAAGAATCTCTATATAATTTTTTTTAGCAGATATATTCGTAGTAAAAGGATAAATTTTTTTGTAAAATTTATTTGATTTTACCTCTTAAAATCAAATAATACTGTAAATAAAATAACAATAAAATTTAATAATAATTATAATAAAAATAATAATAATAATTATAATGGAGCCCTATTTTTTTTCAAATAAACAAATGCTTAAAATTAAAGTAGCCTGCTAAACAAAGAAATCTTTTTCTTCATTTTACCTTCCTGGCATTATAGCTCTAGAGCTTTGCTGCAAAAAGGAAAGTATGTCAATCAGTCAAAGAAAGGAATTTTTTTTTTTCATTTCTCCACGATTTATGACACAGGGATCCCAAAAAACAAAAACGTGGGGGTAGTAATGTTCGTGTGTTGGTGTGTTTAAAACTTAGTAATTGTTCACTGGATAATCCGACTTTGATGAAATTTTGTAGATAGAGAGAGAGAGAGAGAGACTCGTGTACATGCGGAAATTTGTTCGTAAAATTTTGGGGCCCATATCTCCCATGGGATAGATAGATAGATTGGAGTCAATTTTCTCAAACTTTCTATAAACTAACTCCCCTTTATATTAAGCTTAGTACGTGCGTACTTGCTTATCTTAACATTTTTTAAAAAAATTGCCCCTAAATTTTCCCCCTTTCCAAAAATCAAAAAGCTATCTTTCTATTTTTTTATTGCAAATTTTATAACAAGATTTTTTCATCTTCCTAGAAATAGTAGTAGTGTAAGTGACCCAAAAATAAAATACTTTTGGGTAGGATAGTATCGATTTTTGGAATTTTTTGAAACTGTTTTTGATTTGAACTTTTAATTAAAATAAAATTCCATCATCATGCTCAAAACCGAAATCTCAGGTAACTTTTTATTAGTTGTAATTTTGCAATGGAACTTTTTTTAGTTTCTACCATTTAACATAGTAAACCTAGAAAAATTAAAAACATTTCTTGGAAGGTATTTTGGAAGTCGGGGAGCAGAAAAAAATACCAATTTTTTAATTTTTAAAACTCTTTTTCGGTTTATTTAAACATATAATGATAATTTACAATAAAAGCTCCCCATAAATTACCCACATCACAGTAAAAAAATTGTAGGTAACTATTTTCTTGTATCATAATTTTTTCATTAAACAGCGAGTTCGGAAGTCACTGTGCAGTTTGCTTTAGAATTATGTGGTACAATCTGTTCTTTCGGCGTTAAGTTGGTTGCCCTGTGAGATTCTTGGGGGTTGCTCAATAATAAACAAAGACGTCAGTTGTTGATTTGATTGAACGTACTTAGTTTTAGTTTCCTTTCGTGTTTATCATCGTGTTTTATTTATTGGAATCCATGGTTGCGAGAAACATAATGGTACGTTCGTTAGAGGAACGTATTTTTTTCGTTAAACCCTTCTTTCGTGAAGGTAACTGATGTAATGAAGCACAAGTTTTCTGAAAAGTTTCCAAATACTCCTGTTCCTCGCCGTAATGCAGTTAGAACTCTTATCGAAAAATGTCGGCCAACTTCTCTGTTTAAGACACTGATCGAAGTGGAAGACCACCTAATCTAAACGAACATAAACTCCTTGGTATTTCGGATGCTATGACCGAAAGTCCGTCAAAGTCAATGCGTAAGTTAACACAGCAGCAAGATATCGGACTTGCTACTGCACATAAAGCTGTAAGAAAAGAATAAACCTTTCCCCTACAATAATGTGTGTTTAAGAATTGAAACCTACAAATCATACCAAAAGACTAAATTATTGTAAATTGTTTAACGTTTTACTGACCAAAATTCCGTAGATATCCTCGACATTATGATTTTTATAGATGAATCATGGTTTTACGGAAGGGTATATTAATTCACAAAATACACGACTGTGGTCGACAACTAACCCCCATGAATTAATTACATGAACAATTTTTACAAGAAGCGAAAATTGAAGTCTAGATCTGTGTGAATAGAACGCGCATTTTAGGTCCAATCTTTTTTGAAAATTTAATAGTGATTATTATTGTACTGTTTTAACGAATTACATTAGTCAGTTAGGTGGAAATCAATCACGGTTGTTTCATGGATGGCTGCACAGCGTACAAAGCTAACAGGTCAATGACGTTTTTACGAAACGTCTTTGATAAACGAATCATTTTGAGGAATGGCCTGTACGATCGCTAGATCTGAATCACCCAGATTACATTTTACAGGGAACAGCGAAGCAAAGAGTGTATCGCAACAGACCACGAACGATTGACGAAACTAAACCGAAATAACGCCATGCGTTTGAGGCATTATGGTACATCAGCTGGTTAAAATATTTGAAAATTGAAAACAAAATGAAACGTGTGTAGTGTTTATTGATATTAAGGGAGGTGATTTTCAACACCTTTTATAAACTATTCCAGTTACTGTAACAACCGTTTCTATAAAATAATGAAATAAACAGACAAAGTAATAAATAAGAAAGTTTCGTCATTACACTTCCATAATTCCAGTTCACAGCAACTTTCCGAACGCTCTGTATAAGAATAAATAACCAATCCCAGTAAAGGAACCTTACAACTTGTTTTCAGGTTTTTTATTTTATCTATTTACCTGATTTGTTTTACGCAACAGTAAAAAAGTAATGATTTACTTATTATTTTAGTGATTACAGGTTCACAGCAAGTTACAAACAGTTTTATTTAATTATTTTTATGATCAACCTGAGATGAATCTTTGTGAAAAGTGCCAAGTTTGGAAGGAATTTAATCCCACAACTCTCCGGACAAAAGGTCGAGAAGCTGTCGTGTACCTTGTTGTTTACCAAAGTAGTATATACCGTAGAATACTACATTTTTAAATTTATTATTATAAAATCTGATTTTTTATTTTATTTATTTTTTTTTGTAACCATAGATATTAACTTACATAAAATACCAATTATATATAATCTGATGAGACCGATTTCAAATATCTATATTAAAAATAGAAGAAACAATCTTACAATTGACCTATGAATCTATCAAACTATATTATATAAAAATAATTTTCTTTATCCTAGAAATTTGAATGAGGTACGATTATGTCCAGACTGATTTTTGAAGAACACTTGATACAATATATAATAATTCTTAACTAAACCAGTTCAGTAGTTACCAGGTACTAGCATTCCACGTTGCAGCTTCTGTTCTCGTAGTTACAGCGATTCACAACTTAGGAACAAATTAAATGTTTAGATAAAGGATGTGTTCCCAAAATCAAATTTTTAATCATACGAAAATCTTTTCCGGCAGTACAGCAAACTTCAAGAGTTTCATCATTCCATTTTTTTGGCATTGCAATGCTTATCTTTTTATCTATCAAATTGAGATAGTCAATTTTAAGATGACTATCAAAAGCTGATTTGAAACCTAACATATTTCTCGAAATGGAGCTTGATTTTGAATCGAGCGTAAATGTTGCTGTTTATGAGAACATTAGATTACGTTGGCGTAGATTCACGTTGTCTAGGATCATAAATTCTAGTAGCCTGGAAGTTCTTATTTCTATCTGTAATCTGGTCGATCTAAGGGAATGAAAATATGAATAACGATCTGAAAGTCAAATTTAACCCGATTACGAGAATGGCTGGAATTTCTTAGCTAAGAATATAAAAATCTACAGAGTGCTAGTTTACTCGCATGCGGATAAATTCTCGCAGGTCGCCACTCTCGACTTCGAAATCACCTGATTTGCGATGACGATTTCACCACTAGACCAACCCGTTGGGCTATCTGGTGGCTATCTCTCTTTCTGTTTAGCCTCCGGAATCACCGTAAGGTATTACTTTAGAGGATGATATGTATGAATGTAAATGAAGTCTAGCATTGTACAGTCTTAGGTCAACCATTCTTGAGATGTGTGGTTAATTGAAACCCAATTGGTGGCGACCTTTTTTTTTAACCTCCAGGACCACCGTTAGGTATTGCTTCAAAGATGAGATGAATATGATTTGTAGCGTGTATGAAAATGCCATGCTTGACCGGGTTCAAATCCCGGTCAGGCATGGCATTTTTACACACGCTAAAATCGTTAAAATTTAACGGAATTTAAGATTATCCTAAAATATAAAATATATTTAAAATTACATCGAATTATATTTTGGGATATTTAAACTAAAAATTAAATACTCGTAATTTAAATAATTATCTCATAACACTGCGATAAAAGTATAAAACTGCCCGTACTTATTAAAATCTTAATTAGAAAAGTCAAACAATCGTTTCAAGTCAGTAAGTTAAAATCATCTACAGAAATGATCTGACTGAACGGTTTGTACTTCATCTGGATATTTTCACATGTCAAAAATTCCACGGACAAGCAAGGTTGTTTCTTTGGAACCTGTTCTTAAGTAGTTCTTTAAATTCAGGAGGAAAAATTTTGAACAATGTAAAATCGTTGATCTATAATGTGCTGCTTCCATTGCTTAAAAATTCCCAACCGTTTGCGGATTTTTACTACAGATAGGCACGTATTATCTGAAGGAAACCCTAAGGTCTTCCTCTTTATAGTTTTTGAATTCAAGTCGATTTGCTAAGTGGTTTGGATTTCTTCTCTAATCACTTATACCAACCCTTAACTCCTTCTTCCCCACTATACGTTCTGCAGATGTAATTTGATTCTTGTTAGGCCCATGTTGAAAATGCCAGGAGATACGCAACTAATACATTCTTAATGCGATCTAATGAATTAGTCATTTCGTGGATTAACTTGTGTTCTCTATTTCTTATCTGCTGGCTATACAATAATTTTATTGATAAAAATGGCTGTCAGGAAAAACCAGATCTCTTAATACTTCCTGAGGCATAATAGAAATAGTAGAAGTTAGTTATGTTTTATAGTACTCCAAATCTTAATTTCAAGGTTGCATTTTTAATTTTTAGATGGTATCAATTCTAATTATATTATTTCTTCATAACAAAAAATTGGTGAGTGGAGAATTTTACTAAATTAATCGCATTCGAGATACAGGACACGTTTAGTATCTCCTTACTCCATCATAATAATTTTCAAAATAATTAATATAATTAATTCCTTAAATTTACACTACTACTATTTACTACACTAAATATAATTATCGTAGATTAAACCATTCTTAAGTTCTAAAATAAAAGTTAAGCCAAGACTTACACTTACTACCAGAATTTTATTGCATTGGACTCAGAATACCGAGAAATTAAAAGAATAATTTAGGTAATCAGTTTTTAAGTGACCGCAATACTTAAACTGAGAAATTTATATTTTTCAGCACGTACAGAAATTAATTATTACTAATATCAACGAGCCATGTTTGATAAAATTATGTACAGAAATGTATACTGAAAAAAAAGTTCAATTCTATTTATCTTTTTACCATTTCTTATTAGCATTATTTACATAGTTTTGAAGAATTTGTACCAAAGTTAAAGCTCCTGATTGGTAATCAATCTATTTACCACAGAACACGTGAATAATCTGTTGGAAAGTAGCCGTATAGTGTTTGTAAATATGAATTATATCCATTTAACACCAGCTCTCACAATAAATCAACCCTTTTTCCCCTTTTTTAGAGATTAAAATGTGCAGTAGTATTAAATTTGGAAAGGCATATATAAATAACATTTTTATTTATAAATACTGCAGAATTTCCTTTCTATCCAAATTTGGAATTACATTTCTTTAGTTCAAATTACAGCTTTATTTTACAACCATCGTGGTAACATATACTAAGACAGCATCTTACAAACTCACTGTTTAAAATAAATTTGTAAGATTTTGAATGATTGCTGACTGAATTACGAATTATCGTTGACAAAATAAATTAGCTTAAATGAACAATAAAAAAATTCTTATGAGCGTTTTCGCTACTGATTTACCAGTAATTAGTGGGGAATAATAATCAAAACTAACGTTTGTCATTAATTATTTACATGCGATTGTATCCGTATAAATTAAATAGTTTTCTTTTTTATCCTTGGAATAAAATTAATGTTTTTAATTTAACAAATTTTAAAACTTGTAAACTAACTCTTGTTCTTTTTTTTAATAATTATTTTAAAACGTTCTTAATCCAAATACGGATATTATTTGTAAAGCAGGTGTTGAATCATATAAGACAATTAATTACTTTCTCAATTTCTGGTATTCTCATACCAGATCTGCTCTTTTATGGAAGATCCTACTTTACTTATGAAGTAAAGTTTCTATATCCATGTTTTACAAAAAAATAAAAAATAGTGGTAAAGTGAATAAAATTAGCCGTTTATCAAGGAATAATTACGTCTCAACTATTTGATACGAAATACTATTCTTGAATACTTTTATAATTTATGCAATTTCAAAATTTAGGTACATATAAGGTTTAAATAACATAATTTAACTTAAAGAGTGGATTTAAAAAAAAACTTTTTATTTTTTAAAGAAATACGTTCCTTTGAATTTTGTCTCTCCATGTAAAGCACCTTTTCGACTTCACACCAAAATTAAAATAAAAAAAAATTTACATCAGATTGGAATTGACAGAAACTGGTTCAAAACCGATAGAAAAAATATTCCATTGGAGTGTTTATAAATGATATTTTCAAAACGTAAAATTCTTAAAATTATTTTTTTTAAATTCCGTAACATTCAAATTACTTTAATTTTACTTCAAAAATTAAGATAATGTACTAAATACAAAAATAAAAATTAAACTTTAAAATAGTGTACAATTTGACTATTGTGTAAATATACAGATGTATCAAGACAAAAAAAATTGTAATTAATTTTGTATTTCTTTTATATATTTAACAACTCTGCATACTAACTTTAACATTATTTCATGCCTATATATTTTAAATTATTAATATGGATTTTAATAACATCTGTTTTATTTTTATAACTACGTGCTTCGTAATACTCTCAGATCACGGTTTCCGGCAAATATTGAAGTTGGTTTTTTCTCGGATTTGCGTAGTTAATTTTATCTGATTTCATTTATCTTATGTAAATATAATGTACCGACGGGAATGAAATTCCTATTTATTCATTTATTTAATCTTAAATCTAATTAACAAATTTTGTCAAGCATGGCCCTTTGGTGTAAGTATATAATTATAGTTAATATACAAAAAAACGCTTACCAACAGATGAATTTGACGCGTTCAAGCGCTTTCAGAATTAAATTCCATCTTCAAGATTTAACATTATTCGTCATATTTGTAACAATAATTAAAATCTAACATGTTAATTGTGATATTTGTGTAATTATAACAGTTGGTCTTCGTGTATTTTTTTAAATAATAAAATTTATTGAAAATTAAGTATTTTTATTAAATCTTATTAAAAATTTAGTACTTTAATAAAATCTATAAATAATGTGGATCCTTCAAAAATAATAAAAAACAAACAATAACAGTCAGTTTAGAAGAACAAGGTAAATATAGTTTGAAATGCTCGGACTGCAGATTAAAGTAAGTCGGTGTGACCAACCGTTCATTTTCAACAAGAATAAAAGAGGATCTAAATTGTATAAACAAAGGTCATACGGATAAATTTAATTTTGCTAGACATTTCATAAATAATAACCATAATTATGACCCAGACAACTTTATTGATATACTTGATTATTCTAATAATATACATAATACTAATAGTTTAGAAAAATACCATGTATATTTAAAAAATAATAAATTAATAAACAGATAAAATTTGATAACGACGTTTTATACAGGCAGGTATTAAACAGAAACATTAGATTAGGTTGGACCTTCCTTTTAACATAACAGTTGAGAAGACCAAATTGACAGGACGTTTATGTTGAGATAATTTTTAAAATTTATGACGACCAACTGTTACAATTACGCAAATATCTCAACTTTTATACAGTTAACATGTAAAGTTTTAATTATTGTTACAAATATGACGAATAATGTTAGTCCCCGAAGTTGGAATTTAATTTTGAAAGCTCTTGAACGCGTCAAACTCATCTGTTGGTAAGCGGTTTTTTTGTATATTAAGTATAACTAATTAACAAAGATAATTAGCTTCATATGAAGACATCCAGGACTAATTTTACTAAAGAAAAGAGTAGAAGAATGAATACTAAAGGAAGAATAAAGTTTATATCGTATTTTTTTTTTGTCTTCAGTCATTTGACTGGTTTGATGCAGCTCTCCAAGATTCTCCATCTAGTACCAATCATTTCATTTCGGTATACCCCCTACATCCCACATCCCTAAAAATTTGTCTTACATATTCCAAACGTTGCTTGTCTGCACAATTTTTCCCTTCGCCTTCTTCCTCCAATATTAAAACGATTATTCCAGGATGCCTTAATATGTGGCCTATAAATCTGTCTCTTCTTTTAACTATATTTTTCCAAAAGCTTCTTTCTTCATCAATTTGCCGCATAACCTCTTCATTTGTCATTTTATCCACCCATCTGATTTTAAATTCTCCTATAGCACCATATTTCAAAAGCTTCTAATCTTTTCTTCTCAGGTATTCCGATCGTCCAAGTCTCACTTCCATATAAAGCGACGCTCCAAACATATACTTTCAAAAATCTTTTCCTGACATTTAAATTAATTTTTATGTAAAGAAATTTTATTTATGACTGAGGACTCGTTTCGCCTGTGCTATTATTCAGCATTTTATATCGCTTCCAGCTTCGTTCATCTTTGGTAATTCTACTTCCCATATAACAAAATTCTTCTTCCTCCGTAATCTTTTTATTTTCTGTCTTTATATTCAGTTGTTCATCTATTATTTCTACTACATTTCATTAATTTCGTTTTGTTCTTGTTTATTTTCATGCGGTAGTTTTTGCGAAGGACTTTAGATCGTATCAGAATAAATATTCAAACATACAATCTACAAAAATGTTCTAAAAGGTATCAAAAACCTTCAAAAGCTTTTCATTTGAGTCTATAATTTCTCTTTGAAATTATATTATTATAAAAAAAAATATTATAATTATATAATTATTTATTTTATTAATATTATTTATTTATTAAATAAATAAATTATTATATAAAATAAACTCGGATGAGTAAAAATTTAAGTCTGACGTACAGTTTTTAATTATGTTCATTTGCTCATATAAAGATTAATAACAAAAGAAATATATAATAAATAATGTATAAAAAAAAATCTACTGATCTCTTCGTATATTTGTACTTAATAACAATTACGTAATTATTCCCCACTAATGGATATTACATCCACATTTTATAAAAACGTTTAATAAAAAATGCATATACAAGCACTTTAAAAAAAAATTCCACGACTGTAACGAATAAATATTCAACAAACTTACACGCATTAATGCGAAAAAGGATTTAATATTAATTTAAACAAAATATACACTAACTGCACTTGAAATATAATTTTCACACGACTATTAAACTCATTCCTTTTTTATCTTAAAGAATTCTTTCCAGTTTAGAATAAAAACCCCAGCAACAGCTTTCTACAGTTTTAAATATATTATAATAAACTTATACGCCCTTCCTCATTTGTTATAATTTTTTTTTTTGCAGTATTAAAGAGAAATGAACTAAGGAATAGACATAAAGATTGCATAGAGGTCGCCATCTATCAATTTACATATTTGCTTTTTATGTACATATATAAATACTCTTTTTTCATAAAAGACAGGATAAATCTGCACAATTAGAATGAATCTAGCTCAGAGCAGGTAGGAGGTATGTTGAACGTCTCACTGAGGCACTACATTACCCAGATGGGACCAGTTTCCAACACACAACACAACAGATATTCCCGTCCCTTCTTACACTCTACTCTTGAGGAATAGTGGATCAACCTCTCACGTCAAATGATTCCAAAGAGCTGCACCTGCAACACTCTTGTATATTTGCGTGCGAGTGTTTACGTACATCCATGATGATCAGGCGGATCGGCCTGTTTACGGCTGCCATAGCAAGTTCGACTTAATGCAAGTAATCATAACGAAGTGTGTGTGGATAGGTATATATCAGGTAATTGCTAGAACGTGTTTTGACGCAAGTTGTATTGTACGTCGAAACTGATGCTCAATACTTGTTGGAAAATGCCGTTATATATTTGATTGTAAAATTATAATACAAGTTAAGACTTTAAGAAACATCATAATAATTAAAAACGTGAACGTCATTGAAACGCTGTTGAATTTCTATGTAAAATATATAATCTAGAAGGAGAATGATATTGCATATTTATTTTTATTAAAATCTAAAAAAATTAAGTTTTTCTGAACAGGAATTTTACATTAATCGAACGCTAATCTCATTACTAGTTTTCAAAAATACATTCTATTGTACATTAAACAAGATTAATTTTCTAGAGAAGATGCTTTGTATAAAAGATTTCAAACTTCCAAAAAAATAATCTATACATATAAAATAACTTGGGACGTTCCAATGCGTGCATCACGCAAAAACTACAGGACAGATTTTAATACAACTTTAAAGATTTATGCCTTAGAGACTTGGTCATTATCTCCAACTAGAATTTTCACGGTATTCCTAATGGAGGATAAGATATTAATGACATTCATTAAAAAAAGATTAATCCTTTCACTTCATTGTAATTCTCTTACCATGGGTAAACATGTTTAATTTTTTTCCTTTAACGAATATTTGTAAAATTATTTAATATTTTATTACTCTACTAGCACACCAGGCAATTCTTCGCTATTGCTAGATTTGATTATATATATATATATATATATAAATTAAATGAGCACAATGAAAGTCTGATAAAAAATTAACAAAATTAAAATTACGGAACTTCACAAAATTTAACCTTTCCCTTTTACACTTTTACCATTTCTTCCTATTTAGTATAGTGTGTGTTGCTTTTACGTCCAACAGATAGCGCTGTTTTTCAAAAAAAGCACGTTTTTACCTGTCACTAGTGTGACATCTTAGGTATGTAAATAGTAGGTATATAAAAACACGCACTTATTCGAATACAACGTTGTGTCAAAATTTCAAAGCAATCTGTGAAGAACTTTCGGAGGTTTAAAATTTTGAACGAACGAACATTTGCATTTTTATTTATATAGATTATTAATAATTATTATTATTGCAATTAGCTTAAATTAGCATTTTAGCAAACTTTTATGGATTTTGATTGTTTATTTTTGCTGTCAAAATTTTTTAATTGTCAAAAGAAGTTAAGTAAATATACCTTCAAGAGAGAGAAGTAACCTTTCTTGTTATTCAAAGTTATTCAAGTATGAGAGTATCTCGGTCCTCTGAAACAGCTGAAGTGCGTGATGCTTGGTTAGCAAATTGGCGGTAACACTACTTGCAGACTCGAGCTGTAGCTTCGTCTAAGGCAGAAGCTCATCAGAGATTCTATATCAAGAACGAAGAAAACATTAAAGAAAAGGAAGTTTTACAGACATTATTTGTTATTTATCAGTATTATTCTCACAACCATGAAAATAACGAACACATCCGGAGTACAGATGGCAAGGTTATTCTTAACTAGCCCTAATCGGAAAATTTAAAGTCGACAAAAATTTTCAAAACTTTACAAATTTAACTTAAATCTTACAATATCTAGTTCATTTAATTCCAAAAACTACATATTAAAAATACTATAAGGTTTCATCAATTATATCTATGATTAAATGTTATTATTTTTTAACAATCGTTCTTGATTCAGTTATGAAGTATTTTAACTTAGTGCTGTAACATAAAAATTAGGAAAATATATATTAGTATCTTTAAATTTCTTCTGAAAAAATTACCGAATAACTTGTTATCTGTACGGGTATAAATTTGTTAAACTTTTAGTTCTGTGTTTACTTAATGGCAATCATTTTAATTGTTTTACTGATCAACTGATTAACGCTTGATGCTTGATATGTGTGCCTAAATGAACTAAGTTTAAATCATATGAATGCGCGCGCGCAAATACACACACACGCGGACAATCTTTGAATTTGCAAATAAAGATCCTTCTAAACTCAATTCAATGGCACATTTTAACTGCACAAAACAGCATTGAACAGTTATTATGACATTCACTGTAGAAGCTTGATTTACAGAGAAAGCTAGCTCAGATTCATGTAAAGCTTTTACAACTTTTACTTCAAAATAAAGTGCACTATAGACGATTAAAAAATTTTTCTATAGTGGTTCAACTCAAAAGAGGCCTCATCACTTAGTTTAGTCTATAAATCATAGTTTACTGGCAAACTACATAGTAATCAACAGAAGATGTTGAAAATGATATCCATTCTACTTCCAGGCACTTGTCAACATGTTTGACCATGTTCCTGGCTATCTTGTTAGCTGTACTCTGCCTATTTCCTGGATGGCAGTGGTAATTTCTGTCTTCAATTCCTTCACGCAGGTTGTATGGATTGCTTCTACAAGCAATTTCTTTTAAGTAACCCCGGAGAAAGAAGTCTGGGCTAGTCAGATTAGTAGATCTTGGTGGTCAAAATCCTTTAGAATTATTCTTTCATCGCAAAACTCCTTTAGTACCTACATAGTAGAGCGAGCTCTACAACAAGTAACGCTGTCCTGTTTCAATTAGCAATCACGCACATCCGTTTGAAGTAAGGCTATGAACTGTTGGATAATTTCTTGGTAGACGGCAGCATCCACAGTTTTAAAATAAAACACAAGGGTCCTCTTATTCGTCGCCATGAAACTGTACATCATATGCTTATTTCCATCACGAATACACGTTTTCCAACAGTTAACCGCATTTTAAGAAACAACAGCATACGATTATGCAACGTTGTTCAGAAACCATTGCTCGATTGGCAGTATTTAAATTTACAGGAAATAAACAGTTCTCTCTACTCCATCTTCAGTTATTTCAACATATTCCACATTATTTTACCCATATGGATTTTAACAAATATATGCATTTAATATAACCTACTAAGTGATGGAGTCTCTTATCAGTTGAACACCCGTATATTAAATAATATATCGAATAAATATTATTCTAAACGCAAATTTCTTCAAGTGACAAGGATCATTGCTCATTTGGGTTTTCCATATTTCCCGTCGTGATCCTTTTCAGTTCGGTTTAGCTCCATTCATAATTTATTCTTTATGTTCCTCTTTTCCTTTTCTTCTCTGCTACCTCTTCTCATACCTTTTAACTTTCTTGTACGAAGTAAAGGAAATATTATTTCATTAAGATATTTCTTCTTAAATAATCCAGTTGTATTTCCTCTTTGTTATTTAGCTAAATTATTTTCTTCCTTTCCAGTTTAATAATCGTTTATATATATATATATATATATTTCATTTAATCTTCAGTAACCTTCTTCTTACAGTTCACAATCATCGGTTTTGCCTCTAGCACCGATTCTTATACTAATCTTAAGTAAGGTAATCGGAGAACAAATCTAACGTAATAACCCACCGGGTTGATCTAGTGGTGAACACATCACAAATCGCTGATTTGGAAGTCTAGAGTTCCAGCGTTCAAGTCCTAGTAAGGCAGTTACTTTTACACGGATTTGAATACTAGATCGTGGATACCGATGTTCTTTGGTGGTTCGGTTTCAATTAACCACACATCTCAGAAATAATCGACATTAGACTGTACAAGACTACACTTCATTTAAACTCATACAAATCATCCTAATTCATCCTCTGAAGTAATACCTAACGGTAAATCCCGGAGACTAAACAGGAAAAAGGAAGAAAATCCAACGTAATAGTTTTTCTAGATAAAGTTTTATTAAAAATGTCTCTTAAAAAGCTCTACAAAGAAGAGAGAAGAGTAATTTATAAAATAAATATCAACATAAATTTATAAAAACATAAGCAATCAAAGTAAACTGCTAAATATAGTAATGTCACATTGTTAATAAAAATAACGATGTTTGATTAGTAGGTTGGCTGCCATAAAATCTGAATTTATCTATCAACAGAACATAATCATGTGCTAAACCCTGCTAAAATGTACGCCAACGAAATAAACAGATAAGAAAATTCAATAGATTAATTTGAAACTACATACCAGGTTTTTACGTCGTCTACATAATATGAAACTATAATTAATTTTTTCCCTCCAAACTTTCCCTACTCCTGTAAAATTAAAAATCTGATGTCTCATCACATGACTTCCTTGTACGCCGATTAAATTACATACACACATTTTTGTTACACTTCATTTAAACTTATTTCATTTGAAAGCGAAATACGATCTTTCAATTCTTTAATAGAGTGGACAGTTACACAATTGCTGAAATATTAGTTTTCATTGACATCAAATATTTATACAATATTAATCCAACAATCTTACATGAAATATTAGGATAGCGTAAAAGTCCCTTATTAATCGTATTACTAGAGTACTATTCGTACTTTCGTGAGCTGCTGATTAACAAGAGTTTCAAATTTCTGGTGTATCGTATAAATAAAAGTTAATAATAATTAAACTATTTCGTTTAGTAAACTCTTGTGTACTGGTTGTAAATGTAAATTTTGGCCTTATGGTGTAAGATATTCAGTCTTTATTATTGGATTATTTGGTAAATAATCAAAAATTAAAAAGAAACAATCATACAGGAAAAGAAAGATAACACGAAGAGATAGATATATATAAAAAAAACTACAAGAAGATGAATATGAAGAAGTAGAAAATGTTAAAAACAAGGAGAGAATTAAAAAATTAAAAGAAAATTATAAATATAAAGAGGAATAATATGTTAAAACCAAAGAAAGAATAATAACATCAAGAGAAGATGTTATGAAGATGATATAAAAAGGAAGAAAATGGTAAGAACAAGGGAAGAATAAAATAGTTGAGAGGATAACGAAAAAAAGAGAGAGAAATTTTGAAAACTAGAGAACGTGTACACAAATTAAGATCAGAAGAATTATATCAAACAAAATAGCGATTAAATGACTGGCAACAAAAAAATAAAAAATAAACGAAATGATCAACTCCGACTTACGGAGAATATTTTCCGACAATATCAGAGAAGTAATGAACTAAAAGATAAGAATTTTTTGTAATTTATTAAAGATCGGGCATGTATGCCTCAGTGTATATGTTGTTCTTGTGAGGGTCCATTTTTCAGTCGCTCTGTAGTTAATTTTAGTGTGGATAAAACTAAGAGAAATTCCAGAATAATTAAATAAAATCAAACTAGAAGATCAAAAATAATACGATTCTAAATTATAATTTTCAATTAATATTAAATAATCAGATTTTTAACTAAATCTATTACATACACACGGCATTATTACATACGTGTGTATGTAATAATGCCTATTAAATTATATATACACATTTTTAGAAGTACATAACATTTTATTTCACTAATAACTTCTGACTTTTTTATATTTTTTTATACTGTTATTATTGAATAATTGTTTATTGTAATTTTTTTTTACAATAACCGGTTAATAATTAATTCTTATAAATCAATATATTTAAATTAAAAAATAAATTAAAAAAGGAGATGAAGTCTGATTCGAACCGATGTGTCTTATTTTATTTAAATTTTGTTTTATTATGTCTATTAACTGAATACTTTAAAATAATAGAGAATTTTTTATGGGTTTTGGGAAAATGGATTCAACTAATCTATACTGCAACTGATAGTTGTAATTTTTATTTATATGTTTTACGTTAAGAACCGATGAGTTCATGAAATAATATATTGAAATTGTGTAGAAGTGTTTTAACAAATTAGCACTAAAAGGTATGAAAGGACAGATATACTTATGGTAACGTACATTAAATTAAACTGTTTTGAAATTTTAGATGCAAGCTGAAGATCAGTAGTTTGAATCTAAAGTAGAGTATCAGTAGAGTAGAATCTAAAATACTTTTCTGCCTAATTTTAGAAACAAATGCTAAACAGGTAACAGTAATAGATTACAAGAATAACACATAATAAAATAAAGGAAGTAAATAAAACAATTAATATGCAGATAATACTAGTAAAGTAGATAAAACAACGCATAACAGCATTTTTGATCTTTAATTTATTTATTCATAATAATTATTATTTTTTTTATTATTTATTTATTTAGTACAACAGAACAGCTACTTAAAGCCTTTGTATATTGTTCATTCAATACAAAACATTTATTTATGTTACCGTGAAAGACCGACTTTTGGCAAATGTCGATATTCTTCGGTGAATGTTGACACAAACCAAACATCTCGGTAAAAGATCGAAAATTCGCTTTTTCGCTCCTTAGCCGATATATGTCGAAAAACACAGATAAACACTGGTGGGGTTGAAATGATAACTAGAAATTAAATGAAAATCACCCAACACCAATCTCTAAGGTAAATAGATTACGAAAAACCTTCGTAAATGAAGGAAGTTTAAATTTAAGCCAAACATAACCTACAATCGCAACGCTTGCTAACCTCGTCTAACTAATAATGTTAAAAATACAAATTATATATATAATTCACCAAAACTGGAGGTGATTATCAAATTCACTTCTTCAAATTCATTTATAAAAAGATTTCATCAAATCTTCAGCATTTTATAAATTAAAAAAGAGCCAATCAGAGTATATGGATGGAATATGTTAACTTCATGGATGAACGAGAACGATATTAATAAATGGTCAGATGGTTTGCTCCTTCTTCAGTTTTTTTATAAAAATATTTTTATTCAACTTTCACCATCAATAAGAATTTGATAAATAGCCTCCAATGTTGGAGAATAACATACATAATTTGTATATTTTATGTTACTTAGACGAGGTTAGCGAGCGAAGTGAGCGTAGGTTATCTTTGGCTTAAATTTAAACTTCCTTTTTTTATATGGGTTTCTCATAATCTAACCTTAGAGATTAGTACTGGATGATTTTTTTTTTTAATTTCTAGTTATCGTTTTGACGCCCACCAGTGTTTATCTGTTCTTGTCTACATATACCGGTGAAGGTACGAAAAAGTAAATATTTCGGCCTTTCACCAACGTATTTGGTATGTGTTGACATTCTCTGGACAACATTGACATATTCTAATTTCGGTCTTTCACGGTAACATACACATAACTTTAACATAATAATACATACACAAATATCATGAATCTATGCATAACATAATTAATAATAATAATAATAATAATTCATTGAAAACTTTCTTAATATTTATAAAATTAGAAAGTAGATTCTTACAGACAATATTCCTGGTCACGTGATCGTCATAAGAACAGTAGCACATAAAAATTCTTTAATAAAAAAATTAAAAAACAACATAAAATAAAAATTAAAACCAAAAGATATAGTGAGGGATAAAATAAAAACAAATTAGGTATATTAATAATTGAATGCCTCAATTAAAATATTTATCCACGCATTTTCCCAGTATCCGATATTTTATTTATTAATTCTATATTTTACGATTTATAATTTGCCTTTGTAGATCAAGGATTACAGATGGTTATTGCTTGAATCTTCCAAATAAACGTAGATGTATTCCTGCAGTTATCTGTCTTACATTTACCCTTCTCTAATCTAATCTGCATAATATTAGTATAATATTATACAATGTATCATAAATGTAACTGTATAACATTAGTATACACTATTATAATGTATACACTGATCTCAATAAAATATTTATTATTTTTACGTTCTGTAAGTTGTTGTCACACTTTGTTTCATTAATAAACAAATTATAAACTTTTTGTCTTAATTCTAATTAATATTTTAGAAGGTAAAAAATAAAGTATGTTTTTTATTTCATTAACTTTTATGAAAAATCTAAAAATTATGCTGAGAGATTGTAGTTGATAAAAAAAAATAAAATCCAATAATTTTCATTTCAGAGTGAAAAAAATAATTCCAGTCGTGCACGCAGCTATTTATGTGTGATTGTATACAGTATACGAATGTAAAATGGTAAGCATTATGTGTGCGTTTCGAATACAGAATATGGAATGTAGATGCTGTATTTATAATTTAATGGATACCGGTTAGCTAGCTATTTATTTTCATTTCATTTGATGGGTGTTTAAAGATCGACACATTCTTTTTATTACTTTTATAATGTAAAACTAAAAACCACTCATATAATGGAATGTGAAACAAGTAATGGCCCAAACTGATTCTGGTGGACAGAAGCTTCTTTTTTTCCAAACTTCTACGTAATTTCATTATATATATTGTCTGATAGATAAAATACTGTAGTTTTATTTTTAATTCATTCAAGTCATTAGTAACGCAAGAAATATATGTTTAAATCTGTGATTTAACTTTTTTGATTGGCATCTTTCAATCAGTTCTCATTTAAATTTATATAGCTACCGGTTTCCTAGGAAACGAATAAATAAGCTTTAGTCTTACTACTGGCCATACGGACAGGGATATTTAAATTAGTTAATATAGAAAAAAAAGGGGAAAAAAATTTAATTCATTTATTTTCATAGTGATCTAAGACAGTTCAAATCAGTGATAAATTGAACGTAATAGTATATTTAATGATATCAAAAACCTAAAAAATAAAAACAAAACACCACAAATTTTGTTAGAATAAGGTGGATGGACTAAGTTCCAATTAAAAAAATCTCAATATAGAAATCATAAATCAGTTTATAGTTTTAGTTTGATTCCTCGAGAAATAATTATAATCAACCTCAGCAAATAATGTTTTTTTATCCTTTACCCTGTATCCATGTCGGAAAAAACAGTTCATTTTCTCTTATAGTTTGGTAAACATTTCCGGTATTGTAATTTATTAGATTACATTTCTTGATTCAATTAGTAGTTATAAAATCCACAAAAAAGGATGGATTTAAATTTATATTTTACATATCTAGATCTGTGGTTGTCTGATCATTATGTCAGAACGGTCAAATTTATTTTTGAATACAATTTTCATTGAAATGACCTCCATTAAACTAATTTAATTTTATATATTTAATCAAACGTTTTTAACGAACAAGAGGAACGCCTTCTGGACGAAAAAAAAGCTTTTTTTATTCAGAATGAGCTTTGCCAAAAATAATACAAATAAACGATGGGAAAAAATGTAACTAAAAAAAATATTTCCTTCTTTATCGTAAATTTTGAATGTAGAGGAATTTTTTTATAATATAATGTAAGGATTACAATCTCCTTCTGAAAAAAGCAATATTTATGATTTATTATCTAAGAATGCATGTTAGAAAAAAAAATAGTATTTCAGTTTTTTTTTTAATATCAGTATAGATTCTGCTATCTACTGATAAAATTTACTTTATGATTAAAATGATCAGATTGCATTTTAGCCAAACTATTTTTCAGATAATATTATAATCACAAACATAAAAGTTTAAAATTTTGACAAAAATAACATTTTTTAAATAAAAATTTAGAGAATTATCCTTTCTGAATGCCGCGCCTCCACGAGGAAAGTTTAAGCGCGGTACACACGCAAATACGTTAGGAAAAATACAGTTGCCGTGCGTGACAAGCGATCTAGAAGGTTCATCAATCGTTTGACAATAGTCACAATGAACAGACTACGTATCGCAGTTACATTATTTTAATTAAAAATATAATTAAGAAAGACTTAAACGAAATCATCGATTCTGTTCTAGTAATTAAACCAAAACCAATTTCAATGTGGTAATAGAACAAAATTAATGTACAACCATTCCAGCCGCGGTGTAATACGTTGGTTGTGGTAACAGCATACACTATGTAATTTCCGGATAAATAAACTATGGATCATTTACACTTCCTTTATTTACTTTTAAATTTACATTCAATTAACTGATCATTACAATAAATCACAATAATTTCATACTTTAGTTAAATAAGCATTTTTAAATATATGTTAAACATACTGTCTAGCTAGAACAGATATAAATTAGTAATGTTTTCTATTTCACATTTTAAAAGAAAGTGAAGTAATAATTAATTAATTGCTTAATAATACTTAAGCTCAACTGGTTCATGGTAAATTCATATTTTGTATTTTCACATTTTATAAAATTGATATTTCTTAACTAACTGAAAGCACAGTAAGAGATGTTTTCCGAATGATGAAAAAGGTTTTGATAAATTATACTCGCTGACTGAAACTGATGTTTCCATAATATTGTTAATCCTTTCGAGCTAACATTTTATACTTCACATTATTCATTTCCTGCTGCACGTTGAAATAAGCAACAGACTACTACCGTCACACTGAAACAACTTTATAAAATAAATTCACTTTGTCGCTGGCCTAAAAATCGATATGAAGTGCGGTAGGGTTCGATCGGCCGCGTGAGGTAACCACGTTGCCCGCGGATATCTTTCAAACTTGCTATGCGCAACAGCCACGGGCAATTGAAAACCCACCTCTTTATAGATTCCAGTTATTATTATAGGAAAAGATATGAAAACCTGAGTCCCATATAAAAATTCGAAAAATAAAAATTTCATACGATAATTTTTATACTTTACTTCTTGTCCCCCGTAAAATCTTATATTAAAATATATCAACAGCCCGTAAATTACAAACAACTACCTAGGATGGAGAAAAGAAGCTAAGTCAGCAAGATGAAGCTAAGTGCACCCTGAACTGCTAAATCATGAAAAAATTTTTCCAGAAAAAGTTCAAAATTCCATTCCCCGTTTGAAATAAAAAAGCTCCAGAGGAAAGTTTTATAAATTTTTTCATACAAAGTTTTAGTTAAAATGTATATCCCCGAGCGTTTAAATAATAAAAATTTTCTAAAAATAGAGCGGATTTAATTTTTGCACTATTTCTTTTCTTTTTGGTAAAATGAATCTTGAGCGTATAAATACCAAAATGCATTTTTCATCAAAAGAGCGGTCCACTATTAAATATTTCAAGTGAAGATATTATAGATATAATAAGAATATTATAGATATTATAAGATAGATATGATTTAAACCGTGAAAAATTTCGTTTATGTCATTAAATCAGATTTTGCCGTTAATGTGAAATCCTTTAAAATCATAAAAGTAGACACAAATCAACATAACGGGCTAACATAATAATTGGCATAAATTTAAATAATCAACTTTTGCTTCATTTTTATATAAAATGTAAAGAAAATGTGAAAATAAATTTAGCAATTTACAAAGATTTGAATTTACAAAGAATTGCTAAACTATAAATACGAGTATAACAAAAAATAGCCTCGCTACGGAAAATTTCATCACTTACCTTCTTATAAAAATTGTGGTAATAAGATTTTCTATTAATTAATGTTAACACTGCCGAAAGCCGGTCCCAAGCCCGGGCCCATCTCTCAAGTGAATGGGGAAATGTGGAAGGGGAGGTGTATTAACCTCTTTAAAAAACCTGAGTCCATCTGGCTCCAGGTGTGGTCCCTGCCTAGGGATACAGGTGAAAACTGGTCAACTGCCTGATTGGCAGAAGAGAAGAATTTTCCAACGGCAATAAGGGCGGAAGAACCTAGGGGAGTAAACCCCAAAAAATAATCCTACAAGCTTGAAGGCAGAAAGGTAGCGCCCTAGATCAAGCTTTCCCTGAGCAGCGCTCGTAACGCGGCCAGGAGAGACTTAAACTACTGGAAAACTTGAAGTAAAAAATCGGACTGGAAATTTAGAAACTAAAAATTGGAAATGTATTAAAGAAAAATTATTTGGGATAACGGAATATCTTAGGGTGGCAACCTGGAATTGTAGAGGATTGGCTTTAAAATAGGAAGAACTGGTGAGAGAGTAAATTGCACATAAGATTGATATAGCGATGATATCAGAGACGAAGAAGAAACTTCGGATGAACATAGGATCGTAGTCTTATCTACAGTGGAGTTCCGAAAGAGAAAAGAGCCATTATGGGAGTGGCAATTTTAGTAAATGATCACTGGAGCAGGAGACTTAACTCATACGCTTGGCACAAACAAATGATCATGAGTTGTAGGTTCAAGATTGATAGGGGATATCTATCGGTGGTAGTGGTTTATGCTCCAGAGGAAGGGCGGGAAGGTGTTTCAGAAGAGTTCTATAGGGAATTGCAGCAAGTGATAGATACATTGAATAAGAATGATTACTTGTTGATAGGAGATGATCTAAATGCAAGAGTAGGGTACCAGCCTATTAGTGATATTTTGGATCCAAATGGTGAAACGTGTTTAAAAATAAATGGAGAGAGGATGCGTTGAAAACAAATTTTTTAAACACAAAGAAATTTACAAATATACTTGAACTAGTAGATGATACAAGTCACTTATTATTATTATTATTTCTTGGATAATGAAAGAAAGACTGTCGAAGTTTTTTCATGATGTTAAAGTCTTTAAAGGATCAGATATCGGCTCTGATCATTATCTGCTGCGTGGCGAAGTAGCTTTGAGACAGAAATGGTTCTAGACTAACTCGAGAAATGCAAAATACAGGACACAGGAGTGGAAGAAACACTTTCTGATGGATCTCTCTTTAAGATCTTTGAACCAAAATCGTATACGGGCCCATCTCAAGGAAAGCATATGTTTGGATGCAAATGATGTAGAAAAAGAATGGATGAATATTAAAATAGTAACTGAATGATCGGCGTTTGAAGCTTTGGTTACGAGGAATAAGTCTTTGAAGAAGAGAGGGTTATACATCTGGAATGACGATCTTGAAAAAGAAATTAATAACAAAAAACAATTGTACCTAAAGTGGCTTTTAATGCAATCAGAGATCGATAAAGAGCAATATCAAACTCAAGCAATGGAGAGGAAAACATTAGTGAGGAAACCTGGCAATTTTGGAACGGGTATGTTGCCAGCATAGAACATGATCTTCATGCTAGGCAAATTAAGGCTTTTAATATTATGAAACAACTCGATACAGATGTACGTGGTTCGGCAGGAATTCACTCTGTTGATGTTGAAAAATGGTTATTGTCAGCAATATTGGTCAACGGACATAAAAGTTCATCCAATTGGTGATCGGTGGGTGCTCATACCTGGCATAGACAATATAGATTTTAAGGAATTGCAGAGAAAGCGCCAGGAACGGACAACTTGAACATAAAATTGTTTAAAATATGCACCATTGGAATTGCACGTCTTGTTAGAAAGTTTCTTTGACTTGTGCTGGAAGCAAAGGAGAATACCAGAGGAATGCAGGGACGCATTGATGGTACCTGTTTTTAAGAAAGGTAACAGAGAAGATCTTATTAATTACATAGGAATAAGTTTGTTAAATTCTGGTTATAAGTTACTTTTCCGGATTTTGATTAATCGAATTAGACCCTTATTAGAGACTGTGCTGTTGGAAGAACAAACTGGTTTCCGGAAGGGACCTTTGTGCACGAATAATATCTTTGTATTTAAATATATTATAGAGAAGAGATGAGAATTTAACTGCGGTACTTATATAGTGTTTATTGATTATGAAAAGGCTTTCGATAGAGTATTGAGAGGTTAATTATGGAATATAATGGCGGAAAGAGGAATTCTTTTATAAATTATTGAGATATTGAAAACTTTACACCGGGACACAAGAGCAGAGGTTAAATTGCGAAATGGGACGGTTGAATATAGGAAGGTGAATATGAACGTAAGACAAGGGTGTGGAATTTCACCTATATTATTTGATATTTATTTAGATGATTCCATTAGAGAATGGAAAAATAGGTTTAGAATTTAAAAATTCACGATAATATTTATCAGAATAATTTTGTAATGACGTTTTTGTTTGCCGATGATTAAGTCATTATATCCAACAGAGAAGATTATCTACTTTGTTTTGAATTGCATAAGATAGTCAAAGCATATAATTTTAATATCTCGCCCGGTTTCATGGCTTTGGATTAAATCAGCTGCGATGTAAATTAGTAATGGAGGATAAAATCATTGACCAAAAAAATTCATTCACTAATGAATTTAAATTTCTGGGTAGCAGAATATCCCCTTTTGTGGAAACGGATGTAAAATATACGATAGAAAAGCTTAATAAATTGTGTAGTACTATTAGGAGAACATTGCGTTCAAAATTGTGTTGGCAGGGTGAGAATTTTTTTTAGATCTGTTATACGAATTACCCGAAGGAATAGAGTACGAAATGACGAAGTGCAACAACAGCTGAATATTTTCAAGTTGAATGACAAAATTATTGGATATAGAAATAATTGGAAACAACAATTCAACAATAATTGGAAACAATGTGGATCGAATGGATAATTGTCGTTTTCCCAAGAAGATAATGTAGCACAGACCAATGGGATACAGGGATATTGGAAGACCCAAGAAGAGGTGGGAAGAAAATTGACTTTAAATTCGCAACAGGTCAAAAGGCCTAGAGCTTGAAGTAGATGATTATTAATCCATATTATCTCAAGAATAGTTCACCCGATTTTTATAAATGCGTTTCCAAAGTAAAATTCAATGTAGTTCCCAAATATCATCTACCGGAAGCATAGAGTTATTTCTTATAGAATAAACGTATAAATTACCTTTTAGAAAGGCTAAAACGTGTTTAGCCTTTCATTTTTTTAAGTCGAGTAAGCAAAAGATAACTCTGTAAAATTCGACAGGCTCTGTTTAAAAATTACTGCTCATGTAATGATTCAGTTATATATATAAATCTATGCGTCAAATTATCCTTAAAGTTTAATAAAAATCTTGTAAAATAATCATTCAGAGCGACCAAAATAGCTTCTAAGGTTAAACCGAATATATATAGAAACATACAGACATCAACAAAAAAAATAAATATTCTGATTTAAATAGAAAAATATATTTTTAAAAAAGAGATTTATTACTTTAACTTATCCGAGACAAACGAAGTTTATTTAACATCATTTACTTCACCACACCGCAAAACCATTTGTCTGCCCGACTATCGACAGTTAAGCAGTCAAAAGACACGCGACCTCTCTTGCATGCCACATTCGAATTGTTCAACACCGAGAATAAAAGAAACGCCACCGAAAACTGGCCCGCCAAGTAATCCGGCAACACTCCACACAGCAGGAAAGCAACGCAGTAAAAACCACGAATTCCATAGGTATAAATCGTTAGTATCACTTGGGTCAGCCGTAAAACAATATTAGAAAGCAGTATCTGAATCAACTTTTTGTGTTATAACTTAAAAATATGGACGGATAAAGTGTTTTAAAGATGTGATAGGGACATTAACGGTCAGACTGTGCCTGAGTATTATATTTAAGAGTATCTAACACACTGAATCTAACACCCAAGGAAATTTTTACCATTCTATATCTAAATACCAATTTTAATAAGACTTATTTTAATTTTATATGTGCAATAAAACTTTTCATTCACTATAGGAATTGATCTAAGAAACTAATACACCAGAGTAAGCCGACCTAAAATATTAAATCTGCATTTATTAATATTTTTCCTACTTAAATATAATTTTTTGTTATTCAATTAATAAACATCATTTCAATAAATTAGAAAATAATAAAGTTCTTAAAAGTCCAAATATAAAAAAAAAGTTTTCTCTTTGTTCTCTGTTAAAACAAAGTTAATCGATTTACGTACTGAATATAAATTATTACACCGATAAAACAAAACAATGAAAATTTATAAATAAAATATCATAGAAACGATTAATTTGTAAAATATTACATATTTTTTTAACTTTACATAGTCCAGTTCTAAAAATTATTTTCTGTTTCTTGTTATAGTGAGATTCTGCAACGTCACTATAAAAAAATAAACTACTAATTTAAAGATTTTCATAAAAATATTAAAACAAAAATCAAGTAAGATTTAATAGAAAATTGCTATTCAAATTTAATTGAAAAAAAAAAACATTGAAAAAATCTTAATGGAAAGAGATGAATATATTAACGTCATGAACTTATTAAAAAAACCAAGATTAGTAAATTGTAATTGTTTTAAAGCATAAACAGGTACAAATAAAGCACCTTCATCTACTCTCTCTCTCTCTCTCTCGCTGTGTGTGCGTGTGTATGTGTGTGTGTGTGTGTGTGTGTGTTTTAGTGAATTATACTAGTTTTTGTTCTAAAAACAACGTAAATGCTACTGTTATTTTCCCTTAACCAGTTATCCTTTGTCATAATCTTCAATCGGTAATAACAGATGACGAGATATAGCGAACAGTGGTGGTGAGGAGGAAATCAAAGCAGCACAAGACAAGATGAAGGAAAAAATAATAGGGCGTTGATCTCATCTGGTTTGTCTTATAATAAGACAAACCAGATGAGATCAAAAAGTGTCATGATTTTTTATAATAAATTTTATTAAACATTCAATCGGAACAAACTTTATAACTAGGACTATTATCTTAGTTGATAATAATACCTTTAATAATAGATAATAGAAATACTAATAGTTGCAGTATAAAGAGTAAAGTCGACGTACCAGTCCGGTAATGAAAGAAATTAAAAACCACAACCAGGACAAATAATTTCGTTTAATTACAATATTTATTGTTACTATTATCTGTAATATATTATAATTATTCTTCCATCAATTTACTTAGGTTACACACTCTCTCTCACACACACACACACACACACAGTAATTAAAGTTTCATTCCCGCCCACCATCGCTAGTTCCCGACGTTCTCACTAGGTGGCTCACGCAAATGCGTAATTCCATCAGTCATCATGGAGTCGTATACCGCTGCAGAGCGTGCTTAGTGTTGCTTGTTGTTTCATGAATCCAAATCGGCTACTACGGTTCGGAGATAATTCATGACCAAATATCGCAACCAAGCACCTCAAAAACAGTCTGTTATTGTATGGTACAATCGTTTCACTAAAATAGGTTGTATATCACATACGAGGTGATGCCAGGTCAGGGTAGAACTTCAGTTTCTGAAGCGGAAATCAAACTAGTGCAGCAGACATTCATTCCTAGTCCATTTAAATCAACGGGACGCGCCAGCTAAGAATGTAATATTCCTAGAATTACAGTATGGAAGGTATTGCGTAATCCACTGTTATTTAAACCCTCTAAATTACGATTGATACAAGCTTTGAATGAAAGTGATAGAGAAAATCGAACTGAGTTTTATGTAAACATGTTGCCAAAATTGAGACTGCAGATAATTATCCTAGTAAATACTTTTTCATTGACGAAGCAACCTTTCCTACCAGCAGTAAAGAGAATCGACATAATGAACATGTACGGGACTTGCCTAAGGTAAATGTTTATTGGGCTGTAAGTTGTCACAAAATTGTATGGTCTTTTTCTTGCCGAATTAACTGTAACTGGCACATCGTACCTGGGACATGCTTGAACATTATCTACTGCCCACAACTACAACAGGGTGTGGGTACAGAATTCATTTTCCAGAAAAATGGCACGCCACCACATTATCATCGTACAGTTGTCGCGTATCTCAATATTAAAGTGCCCACTTGGATTGGACATAGTGGAACAATTTCCTGGCACCACGATCGCCTGATTTAACTCCAATGGACATCTCTGTATGGAGTTACGTTAAAAACACTGTTTGTTTCTCCGCTTCCTGGAAATTTCGAAAGCTGCGGCACCGTATAACACAAACAGTTGCCACCACAGATCAAGACATGCTTCATAGAATTTACATTTTTGACTGATGCATATCTGATGTGTTGGAAAAGGTAATATTAAGAAGGAAGTTTAGAAAAGGTATATTAGCATATTGTATTCAGTTTTGTATCAAACATTTCTGTAAATTATTTATTTTTTTCATTAGTAAAGGTTACTTTTGTATAGAGCTAACTTAAAAATACTCTGAGTATATATATATTTATAAATATATTATTTTTTTCTTCTCCTTCGCGTGATTTGCTATCTTTAATCTGCGCTGATGTGCTAAGGCAAGTTAGTATAATACTATTATAATTCTCTATTAAAGAAAGATCTGACAATATTGCATGTTTGAGTATGACTGATTTCTGGAAGTTTCTCTGCATGTGTACATTGAGTTGTAACTGTACTAGATGTAATCTGAATCTGTGAGATGTGAAGCCTGACTGACATTATGAGGAGAATGATGATGATTTTTTCATGTTTCCTTTTTATTTCTATCACTAGATCGGTGTATTTGGATATCTTTTTGGTATATTTGGTTTGAATGTTTATATCGCTGGAGATGGCAATGTCAGTTAGGTTGGCGATTTTTAATTTTTTGGATTGGAAGGTGATGTCTGGTCTATTGGCGGAGATTGTTTTATCCAAATGAATATCATCATCCCAGTATAGTTTGTATTTAGTACTGTCGCTAATGAATGTTGATGTGTATTTGTTGTAGGGATCTGAGTTTTCGGTGAGTTTGTATGTTTGGCTAGTGCTCGGTGTACTACTTTAGATGCTGTGTTATGTCTGGCTGTGTATTCAGTTCCAGCTGCAGCTCTGCATCAACCTGCCACATGTTCCATTGTTTTCTTCTGTAGATGCCATCTTCTATATGTATCATTTGTGACAAATGGTTTACCAATTTGTATATTGTAGATTTTGTAATATCAAACGCCTGAATGGTCTTGGATGTCAAATAGGAAATCCTCTTTTTGGGGAAGAGTGACCATCCTGTAACGAGGTGTATGACTGTTTTTGTTGATGTAGTCTTGTGTGACGTGGTTCTGTGTTTTCCAATGAGTGTTTTTTGTGACCAGTAAAAAAAAAAATTTACTATTATTATTATTATTATTATTAAGAAAAATAAATTTCTTACATTTCTACATTCTTAAATATTTATTCACTTACTACAAAGTAGCACTAATCATAGAGCTATTTATATAACAGTTAATGTTTATTTAAGGCTTATTAAACACCCTCCAAATAATTTATTGAAGAAGAAAATATTAGTGTAATAAATTATTCTTACTATAACATAAATTGTCTATTATTTATTATTTATTATTCATAATAAATAATAAGTTCATTCTTAATAACTAGAATAAGTTATTTTGATTTGTACAAATTTTCAACACTAATAATTGACAGCAATCGATATTTTACATGTATTAACTATAATAAATAATCAATGTTATATTATTAGAATATTGTTAGATATCATATTTCATTTTATGTTGTGCCTTTATGATAAGTCAATCAATCAATTGGCAATAGCTTCTCATCCTTTCCATCAAAATGTGGAAAAATGCAATGAATGTTTGTGGTAAATGTGAAAATGTGAACAGAATCCTTCATGGATTTCTATCATATGATATAAGTATGTAGTTCTTCAATTATTATAATTTAAATACATAATATAAAAATAATAATATTAAGAAAAATTCTGGGAAAAAAACTGGGAATTTAATAAGTAAAAAAACATCTGTGTGTAACATAACTTAGCTTTCTATCTTCTTACCTAAATCTTATCTAACCTTTTATTTTATTTATTTGTATTTTTTTTTTTGAGATGGAGGAACCCCATTTATGGGCGCCTAAGCAGTATCGGGCTCGCTAACAGGTTCTGCAGGGTGTTATTAAGTGCGTATGTATACCTACGCACTACCAACTAAACCTCTACCCCTGGCAACCCTCCCACCTGGAACAGCTAGCAGAGCATTACTTTAAGGGGAGTTAACGCCCCCACACAACAATTGGTATTGATTACAAGGAAATATCAAAGCCATACATCACGCGCATTACAAAACACAGCACATCACAAAAGGATCCAACAGTTCTAACCAAGCACAAAAACTCCCACAGGCACATGAAACCTCTTTGAACACACACTCCACATGCCCACACACACAGGTACAGACCACACTACCACAGACAATGCAAGAACTCAAAACCTTATCTAACCTACCTTCTTCATATATATTGCCACAAAATACATTGAATCAATTTGTTAAAATACTTTAACATATTTAATGTTGGTTTACAATAATATCTTTAACAAATAACAAACAACATGCCACCAAGTCACTATGAACAGAAATATAAAGAAGAAGAAGGTAGAAAGATAATAATGAGAGACTGGAATGCTGTGGTTAGAGAATGCTGATCAGAACTATCAAGCAGTTGGAAATAGTAGTCTGAGAAAACAGAACAAAAGGGAAAAAAGTATTACTTAGTTTTGTAAGGAAAATAACATTTTCATTACAAGTAATTGTTTTAAAATCATACAAGAAGAAGACTCTATACATGGAAATAACCAATAGATAGAAATATATCAAACTGACCAAATAATTATAAAAAAAAGATTCAGAAATGGGATAAAACACATACAGACTGCTGGGTAGCTGACATTAATGATAATTATATCCTCCTGATAGTAGAAATAAAAGTAATATTATGGAAAGCGAAGAGAATAACTAGATGATTCTGAAAAAATAATTTGGAATGAGTTACTAATTAGACGTTCAAGTATTAAAAAAAATAAGGAATTCAATAATATGAATTTTGGCTTAATAATGGATGTCATAAAAAGAAGAATGGAACAAGCAGTTGGCAGTAAGCTTTATTAAAAAATAACAAAGAAGCCATTGCTTACTATAGAGATGATTGAAAAAGGAAAAATAGATAAAAGTAAAAACCAGTAAAGATGGACAAAGTAACAGGACTACTGAAAATTGAATAATGAATTAAGAATGTGTTTATTTTTTATACAATATGATGAAATTAAACGGCTTGCAGACAAATTCTCAGATTAAAAAGATTTAGAAAGAAAAGGAACTAGCATATAAAACAAAAAACAGTAACAGGAAATAAGTATAGGAAGAGTTTAAGCACTAAAGAAATTGCTATCACAGTAGTACAGTGTTATAAAAAGAGAATAATATACCTCAAAGGTGGAAGAAGTACATGAAGAAAGTATAACAATCAAACAGAGAGCCAAATGATTTCCCATAGAAAATCAGGTTATAATGGAAAATAATGAAGTAACTGAAGAAATACTAAAATCAGAAGTTGCAAAATCAAAAGTAGATTGGAATAAAAAACCATCAAATAAAAGAATTATACCTGAATCCGAAAACATTTTGAAAATACAGGATGCATAAATTAAGTGATTTTTACCTAGGAAGAGAAGTAAGGCAAGAAGGCTACTGCTTATCACTAACCATTTTTAGTACATTGTATTATAGAATGTTAACAAAAAACTAAATTAATGAAAACAGTTGACAAAAAGCCACCGAATGTGTGCACAAAAGAAGGATGAATTGAAAAAATAAAACAGTACAGATACTTAATTACCAAGATAAGTGTGTTTTGCAACAGATGACTGCAATAGTGAGAAAATAATAAAATAGAATATTAATGGCTAAAGAATAATTCAACAGAAAGAGATAGATAGTTATTATGTAATAAGTTGGAGTTAGAGATGAAGATTTTGTGAATTATGTTTGGAATGTACTTCTGTTTAGATATGAGATATGAACACCAAGAAAAAGAAAGCTTGGAGCCATTTGAGATGTTAACATAGAAGATTAAACGGATGGAGTGGAAAATAAGATGAACTGATTAAAAGAGTTCTATAAGTATCAGTAGAAGGTACAAAAAAAAAAGAAGGGTGGGTAAAGATAAAAATTATAGATGGTCTACAACAAATTGGGAGCTATAAGAATTTTAAAAGTTTAGCTGGAGTTAGAGAGGAATGGAAACAGACTTAAGATCTGCCTTAGAGCTGAAAACCAAACAATGATGATGAAGTATGTAAAAGCTCTTAGGTCCTTTTTACAATTACCACAAGATGCCAAAACCGTCCCAAAATTATTTAACTAATTTGATAGAACAAAAAAAACAAAAGGTAATATTTTTATTATAGTTTTATTGCAATTTTGAAAAACCCAGGTTCAAGTCTTCTATATTTTAATTTTTATTTTTATTCATTTTTTATAGATGCTAAAGTTGAATTAACTTCAATGATCAGTCTAACATTAACTGCCATACGATTTATTTCATTCAGTTGATCATTTCTACTTTCTGTAACTAGGACAGATTTTTTTTAAATGACTGAATAGTGTTTAAGGTCGGTTTTTAATATCTGAATGAAAAGCAACATGCTTAACATATATGTGTGCTGGGTAATGCTAAATCATTGATCAATAAATAATTTGCTTTACTAACTTATAGGAGTATGCTTCAGACAATCTTCTAAAGAAGTATGGGTGAAATGAATTCCTACTACCTCTAAAGGGTGCCTGAGGCACTATTGGTCTCATTTAAAAGTTTCTTTTTAAGTTCACCACTTATATATTCTCATCACCTACCTCGACCTAATTTATGAAGGATGATTGAATTTTTGATTCCATTCAAAGAAAACTGAGATCATTAAAGGTAGTGTGTTTATGGTTTTTACTTTGTTTCAGGGGTGACTCTGCTTGTAACTCAAGCATATTCAAAATAATTTTATAAATTATTTTTTATTCATTAAATTTTAATATAACCTTTTAGTTTATTAAAAGAAAAAAATATAGATTATGAATTCTGCCAACAACTAATGTGCACAGCTTCATTCGAAGGACATTCTAAAATATAAAATAATTTTTAAAAACTACAATTATAACATGGTTAATTACAAAATAACCATAAGTTATTTTATTTTACTTTATTATAAGTTCAGTTAATAATACAAACATCGACTTAACATTACTTATTTATCATTACCAATGTAATAACACAAAACATAACAGTGTGTGATCAAACCTTGTATATATTATAGTATTTAAACATACTCTGTGAGAAAAGCTGTATGAAATTATAAACCTGTTAATGAATTTTATACTCGATTAGGTCTACAAAAATAAATTAAAAACAAGGACAACATTTCACAGAAGTTTTTGAAACATAAACAAAAAAATATATGTATATTTAGTTCAATACTGGAAGAAATTTATCAGTTCCAAAAATACATATCTTAATGTAAAACTCTTAGAAAGAATAAATCTAATTATGTTTAATATGAACCGTTATTAATTTTTTTATGAAAATTTATTTATAAGAAAAGTTAAACACAACTTTATTTGGTAGGTAGCTTAACAGAATATCATTAACAGAAATTCAAAACATAAGTGGACGGACGATACCAAAAACTTTATATGAAAAGATGCAATATACAAAAAACCAATAAGCATTTACTAAACAGGTTTATTTTTATATATAAGAAAAAAGAGTAGCAGTTGAATAAATAATTCTTAAAATTAATTACATTTTAAGGCAATAAAACAGATAAAATTAGGATACGTAAATATTTATCTCATTTAGTTGAAACTTCCTTTTTAAATGCTATAAGTTACATTGGTCAAATGGCACTCATTTAAATGTCCGTGTTGTCCTTTTTTTTATTTCTAAACAAACTCATATATTTTGTATTTTTATATATATTTTTTTGGTTTTAATAATAATTATTGGAAAGCAAGAAGATGTTTGGTCCACATTGCTTCTGTGAATATATATAACAGTTAGCCAGTTTGGCCTGCTTCCAGCTAAGGCAGGTACTCTCATCTGACAAGAGTAAAGTGAACTGGTTCAAAATAAGCTTAGTACTTAACTTTCTTTAAAAAAAATATTAATTTAAAAAAAAACCAGATGAAGTTGCAGGAGGAAATGCAAAAAAAAATGTATAGTGCATTGAAACATATATGCAAAATATATAATATATGTACAGGAATAATTAATGAAATTTTGTTAATAAATATAAAAGTATTTTAGATTAATTAGTAGACTAAAAATATGTTAATTAGCAATCAGGTTTAATGTTTTGACTAAGAAAAGTTAATAATTTAACAAGCAAGATTTATTTATGAGTCATTATAATTAATCATAATGGACTGTTAATTATCGATGCAACGCTAAATTATAATACGATTTACGAAGTGAGAAAATCATGTCTAACGGTATTATGAAAGAGTTCAGACTCATATTAATGACGCATAGATCAATTTTACACACTTTATGCTTTTATTAGCTTTAACACGCTCCTTACTATTTAATAGTGGACATCTCCCTCGCTATCTTTACCATCAAATAGGATATAATTGAACCGTTTTCAGTCGGCTAGTTCTTCACATAACACTATTATGTAGATGAACTATGTTCTTAATTTCGAAAGCGCTAACCTGATTTTCGATGCTCTTTAAACACTGTTGAAAAAGCATGTTTTATGGGAGAATAAATCTAAATTATTTTTCGAACTACGGCGATCCCAACCAGCTTTTCTCATCGATAATATCTCCAACTCTTTCTCAATTTTTGATTTTTAATAAATGATCTTTGCTGCTTTGTTGATGCTGAGAGTGCTGGCGACTATCGATTTAGTATACGAGGTGCGACAATAAAGTAATGAGACTGATGTGAAAAAATGTTGCTTACCGTTTTAGTCATGTTTAGTGACTAAAACCTTCAAAGTAGTTCCCCTCTGATTGCACACACTTATTTCAGCGCTTCTGCCATTGATGGTAATATTTCTGGAACTCATCTTCTGTAATATCCTCCAAGACCCTCGTCACAGCTCTTTGGACATCTTGTGTTGTTTGAAAATGGTATCCCTTGACCGCCATTTTGACTCTTGGAAATAGAAAAAAGTAGCACGGAGCGATATCTGGTGAATAAGGTGGCTGTGGTAGTACTGAAATTTGTTTTGAGGTTAAAAATTGCTGTACTGACAGAGCAGTATGGGATGGCGTATTATCGTGATGCAGAATCCAATTATCAGCAATGTCGGCACGGACACGAAGAACTCGTTTACGAAGTCTTTCTAAAATTTCTTTGTAGAAATATTGGTTAACTGTTTATCCAGGAGGCACCCACTCTTTATGAATAATTCCCTTGGAATCGAAGAAGCACACAAGCATGCATTTCACTTTTGACTTCGACATCCAAGTTTTTTTGGTCTGGATGATCCCTTTGAGCACCGTTGCGAACTTTGGCGTTTTGTCTCTGGATCGTATTGAAAAAACCAACCTTCATCACCAGTGATAACACGGCTCAACAAATCTGGATTGATTTCCGTTTGCTCTAACAGATCGGTTGCCACATTTTTCCGTGTTTCTCGCTGTTGTGTGAGATTTTTGGGGACCATTTTTCCACAAATCTTTCTCATACCAAGATCTTCAGTTAATATTAGACGAACCGTTTCTCGATCGATGTTGAATTCTTCTGCAATCAATTTCACGGATAATCTTCGATCAGATCGTACGATTTCATGCACCCTGGTCAAGCTGACATCTGTCCGTGAGGTTGATGGTCGTCCACTGCGGTCTTCATCTTCAACATTCGTTCTGCCTTCACTAAAAATGTTATGCCATCGAAAAACTTGAGCTCTTGACATAACCTACTCTCCAAAAGCCTTCTGAAGCTTACCATAAGTTGTCGTCAAGTTTTCACCCGATTTAACGCAAAAAGAAATGGCATACCGTTGCGCATATTTTGCGGTTTCATTTCTGTGACGAGAGACACAAACACGTGTTCACTTATTACAGCACAACTCACGACTGAGCAGTTGCATCAATGTGCCGCTTGGACTAGAAGTAGCTTATAGACCAAGGTCATAGATGGTGTGCCAACGCAAGCTGCAGGGTTGCCACATCTTGCAAAGAAAAATCAGTCTCATTACTTTATTGTCGCACCTTGTATGCTTGTTTCGATCTCGTGGGAAAAACGGTTGGTTATGGCGCGATCTGTGAAAATTAACTGTACAGTGGATGTATAATAAGATAAGTGATGATTAATAATAATTTAAGTAACTATCAAGTAAAACTGGATCTTTTGATTCCTCCTAGAATCTAAATACTGTACTTTCTCTTATCATCATACACGGTAAAAAATGCGAACGAATGTAGAAAAATATTGATATTTACTCCAAGAAATATATTTTTCATCTCCTTTATGGAAAAGCAATATAGATATCTAAAACCAGCAGAATTAAAAAGTTACGTTTTGACACCTGAGGAATCCGAAAAACCCAAAAAGAGGATGGAAATTTTCCGGATGTTAATGTTCGTATGTACGTGTGTATGTTCGGTGTTAGCTTCTAAATCATCTTATATCTAGGAACTATTGGACCGATTTTGACCGAACTTGGTTAGATTACTTCTACATACGGGGCATTGATGCCATTAAATTTTCAACTTAAAAGGCGAACGAGATGAGGCTGTAGAGCAAGGTTATCCTCACTTCTCGAGATTTCGTTATATAAGGTCATATTTTTCTTAGGCACATTTGTTAACGATTAAAAAGTAAAAATATTTGCAAAAAAATGTTTTTTTAAAAATCGCACCCCTCCCTCAAAAAAATGCTGTTGTAGTCGTCTGTGTGTTGTGACGTCACAGGTGAGTGTTACAATAAATATGAATAATATTTAAAGGTAAAAAAAGTAACTCGGTCTGGTCGGGTCTCGAAATTGATCGCCCGGTTGACTCCGTACCTGTACGTTAACCCTTGCGGTACATCATTACTTATTTAAAATAAGTATTTTAATTAATTTTAATCGGCCGTACAAGCGAAATTTGTTCTATGTAAGTTATGAAATTACATAGCTATTTGAACTAATGTTTTTTTTTCTAGTACATCAGCGAGTTACATGAAGGATGGGATTTGGAAAGTAATGATTTATTGCGAGCAGAATCCAATATAACTGGAAGCAAAGTCCCTCCATCCCGTTTTTGATAAAGCTATTTATTACCTCCTCGCTGTATTTCTAATTCATTATGAAAAAAAATATTTTTCATTATTGAATAAAGAAGATAGTTTTGACTCAAAAAAAATTTGTCAATCTAACAGATGTGTTATTATTTTGGACAATTTCTATTTTTACTTTCTTGTACGAAATAAAGGAAGTATTGTGATAGCGAAAAATGTAGGTTTTCAAATTTCAATGGAAATATGCATTTTTAAAATTCCTGATTACATTTTGACTAGTTTTGGCGTAACGTCTGTAGGTACGTATGTATCTATGTACATACATACGTACAGATGTACGTACGTATGTATTACGCATATCTCAAAAACGATTAACCGGAATTTGTTGAAATTTTGGTTTTAAGACTGTTGCAACATCTAGGTGTGCACCTCCCCTTTTGATTGCAATTGACTGAACCAAAAGTGTCCAAAAATCCAAACAAAATTTGGCTTTTGGCCTTTTTCTTAACTGCAGTAATAAGCCCTCATTGAGAGCTTTTCAATGGTATAACATAAGTGGTATTTATTTTCAGCGGTTCCAGAGGTAGAGACAAATGAAATTTTAATTGATGAAATATTTGGATCTTATTAGAGAAAGACATAGCAGCTCGAATCAGACTTCTACCTATTTTTAATTTATTTAAATTTTTTTTTTTTTTTTAAATTTAAATATATTGATTAATAATTATTAACCCGTGGTTGTAAAAAAATTATACAATAAACAATTATTGAATAATAACAATATGAAAAAAATCAGAAGTTATTAGTGAAATAAAACTTGGTGTACTTTTAAAAAAGTGTATATATAACTTAATAGGTATTATTACATATATGTATATGTAATAGATTTGGTGAAATATCTTACTATGTAATATTAATTGAAAATCAAAATTTAGAATCGTATTATTTTTGTATTTTCTATTTTAATTTTATTTAATTATTCTAGAATTTCTGTTTAATTTAACTACATTAATGTTAACTACAGAGTGACTGAAAAATAGATCCTCACAAGAACATATACACTGAAGCATACATGCCCGATCTTTAATAAATTACAAAAAATTCTCATCTTTTAGTTCATTAATCCTCTGATATGGTCGGACAATATTCTCCCTAAGTCGAAGTTGATCATCATTTCGTTTATTTGTTTTTTCTTGCCAATCATTTAATCGTTGTTTTGTTTGATATAATTCTTCTGATCTTAATTTGTGTATACGTTCTCTAGTTTTCAAGTTTTGTCTCTTTATATTCATCATTCTTATTTAACCTTTTTATTCTTTCCTTGGTCTTAACATTTTCTTTTTCGTTATATGTATCATTAATCTTTTTATTTTTTATTTAGTTTTAACATTTGCTTTCTCTTTATATTTATCATATTAATTTTTTTATTCTTCGCTTGTTCTTAATATTTTCTTCTTCTTCATATTCATTTAATTGTCGTGTTTTGAAGCATATTTCTTCATGTTATCTTTCCTTTTCCTGTATGATATTGTTTCTTTGTGTTTTTTGATTATTCATCAAATAATTCAATAATAAAAACTGAATATTTTACACCGTAACGTCGAAATTAACATTTGTTAACAGGGGTTCACTAAACGGAATAGTTTAATTATTATTAACTTTTTTTTATACGACACACCTCGTACTCTAGTAATACGAGTAATAAAGGGACTTTTACTCTAACCTAATATTTCATGTATGATTGTTGAATTAATAATTGTATAAATATTTGATGTTAATATAAACTAATATTTTACCAATTGTGTAACTGTCCACTTTTTTTGGAGGATCGTATCTCACGTTCAAATGAAATAAGTTTAAATGAAGTCCAGCAAAAAATGTGAAATATATAATTTAATAGGCGTACAAGAAAGTCATCTGGCGTCCACATTAGATTTTTTTAAAAACAAAACTGTAAAGAGAGTAATAAAACAGCTGGTAGGTTCTTTTTTTTATAATGTTAACTCGTAGTCAGTGTCGTTATTTATTTGATTTCATCACATTTCAGAATTCAATATTATTAATTTTACATTAAGCAAAGGAAAGTTTTAGTAATATAGCAATGATTTTTACGATCAGCACAAAAAAGTATTCATATCTTAGAGAACATCACCAGAACAAAAAATAGTTTTTTACTGTCCTTCTTAAGTTTTGTATTATATCATTTTTATCCTGTTTTATTTCTTAACTTTATAAGATGTTGATGTTAGGTATTCAGTTTAATTTTTTTATAGATCAACCTGTATTACCTTTTTCTTAAAGCGATGTAACTTAAAAAGCGATGTAGCTTTTCTAGATATCCCTTCTTAAAAAATATACTTCACACTTTTTTTAAATATTTTCTGAAAAAGATTTGCGTTACTAGTATTTCATTTATATAAAGCGATTCACGAAGAATGAAACAAAATTTCAGGACATGATCTAGTGATGAAAATAAAAAAAAAGTTTCGTATAAACATACGAGTAGTTTCTAAAACGCATTGTTAGAGAGTGTCGGGTGGCGAAATATTTCGCTTTGGCTGATTTCTGCACCTTTGGCAAAATTAAGCCGAACCGTAATTCTTGAGACTCAAATTTAGTGGTTTTATATGAAATCTGACTGAAAATTTGAAAAAGTTTCCAAAACTGTATTTTTAGTAGTTTTTGAAAAATCATTTCGTTTAATACCCAGTTAAAAATCTGTCACATTTTGATAGGTTTTGTTTTTTAATAAAATTCGAAATTCTTACGTCTGTATTTAGTTTCTGTAGACCTAATTAATAATACCATTTTACTCAAAATCAAATTCTTTTCAAGCTTTTTTAAAACTTTCTTTTAATACATACGCCAAAGAGAATAGTGTGTTTTTCGACCCCAATTTCTTTGTTTTTTTACCGCAGTCTCCTCGAAAATTACTAAAAATTCTAGTTCTGGGATCTATTTTTTAAATTTTTAGACTCAGATTTTATATAATACCAACAAATTTACCCCTTAATTTGGGTCTCAAGAATTACAGTCTATCTGAAAAATAGCTGGTTTGCAATTTATCAGGTAATGTAATCCAAAAGTAAATAATCCAGAAAAAATAAAGTTTTGAATGGCTAATGAATTTCAAGCACAAATTGAACTGGATTACCCCTTGAACTGCTAATAATCTAAGTTCTGGCACGGAATAAATATTAGTAAAAAGGTTTTTTCTACCTTATTTCTCTAATTTATTTTTTCATCATTGTTCGTATAAGCATTTTTACCTGTAAAAGATATATACTGCATAATTATCAATTAAATCTTCGCTCCTTTACAGTTTTATTTTAAAATAAATATAAGTTACTATGATAATAAATTAATAAAATGAGTCATATTGTGGGAATGTTTTTTATACCTTATTGCTTATTAAAATCATTAATAACCAACGGTAAATGAGACACAAATTCTACCTTTCTAATCTGTATATACCTTTCACTTAAAATTAGAAATAAAAATGCCCGTTATAAATAATTGTAACTACAATTGTTATAATTGTAATTACAAAAGTAGAAGATAAGATTATACGGATAAAATATGATTAACATTAAAGATAATAAATTTTAAGGTTAAATATTAAGAATTAAGAGTATTTTTAAATAACTCAACTTTTTTATTATTAATATTTAATATAAATAAAAAATAATAATAGAAAATATTAATGAATATATTTCAGTTTTAAATTCGAAATTCCAAAATATAAGCCAATGCGAGTAAAATAATTCAAGAAGAACGAAAAATATGAATAAAAAATTACAAAATTCTATGTTAACTAATTTAAGAAAATTTTTTTAAATTTATTCTATTATGACATAAAATACAATTAATAAAAAAGAGTAAATAAGTCTAATTAGGAAAAGTACCTTAGATTAGTTAGCGGCTCCTTAAGGAAATTGTGCGTAGCAAGAAAATTATTTATGTCTATTCAAAGTGTAACATATCTTTTATATATGAAACTCAATCTACGAGTGTAAATCTTCAGGAAAACATATTGTTTTCCTGTTACTAAACGAGTAAGTAGAGAAAACCTGACTTAGCTACGTTATTATACAGTTGTAGTAGCTTTTCGCGAATCATTGCTGAACTTAAAGAAACCCTTCTTTGTTTCTAGTCTTCAGATCCATCTGATTAACCCCTGCTCAATTTTTTCTGAGTTCGGAGTTCTTGCATACGACACGACTACCGCGCAGTGCGTAGCTCTCGACGCAGTACTTTGTCGAATTTTTTGTTTATTATTCCTAATGATTCTTACGGACGATTCAGTAAAATTACATTTGGACGCAAAACATGCTATTGGTTCATTTTTATCTAAACAGTCTAAAATTTCGTTTTTTTTTCTAGCAGTGTTAAAACCTTTTCCGTTTTTTATTTATTGTAGAATTATCACACATTCTAAAATAAGAGAACAATATCCGGAATTACGACCTTCTTAAACTGATAATAATAACTGAATAAACAGAGCAACAAAACGTGAGTTTGCGCCGACGTTGCGTACGTTGACGTCGGTGAGAAGTTATAATATCATACATATAGGTTCCTACTTGATGCACTATCGAGACGAATGCTTAATCATTGCAAACAAATCGCATAACCGCTTTAATATTAATAAAGTAAATGGTGTAGCAGGGACAAAAAAGTTTTTCGTTAATAACATATAAGAAGCCGTCAGCTTTTGCATTACATGTAATGAACCATATTTTTTTTTAAAAAGAATTCTAAATTAATAGCAGATTTAGATAATATAAATGTTACTTCCTCATCTTTTTTGATATCAGTATCACTTTATCTTTTTATTTTCGACCATTTTTAACCGCACAGGGGCAACCGGTAGTCGCCTAGAAGACCTGTCTCGGTCGGCCCTGAGCGACCTGCGACCTGGCTGTAGAATAACCCACCATAGTGCATACAGCTAAAACCGCTGCTCTACCAATCGGGGTCCCTCCTGGTTCATTGAGACATCATGACAACTGTATCCAGTTGCCCAGATGCCTCTTCAGAAGGGCTGCCCTTCCCCCCCATATACCCTAATCAGTGTCCGGGTATGCACCTCATGCATACCACCTCCGAAATCATCTTGTTATCTGCGAGATTCTTACCGTACGGTTACCAATTTCATTTTAATTTTTTTGTTAGATTATGCTTTTATTTTTTTAATAAATTATTGATTGTTTTCTTATGAATTTATTATTAAAATGTCCTTCTAAATAAATAAAAAAATACATTTATTGAATCTCTCGGTCAATTTTTATTTTTATTTATTTTGTTGATAATCATACAATTCACTTCATACCATATTTTTCCTTTTCGAAAAGGAAAAGTTTTATTCGATTCGTAAGGTCAAAAATCCGTGGTCTAATATTGAACTTATTACTTTGTAAGTGTAACCGCCGACTTTTATCGTATCCGTCGAATCAATTTTTATGTTATTATTAGATGAACTTTTCTTTTTATTTGTCCATCAATTAGTTCAAATTGTTCTAATTGTAGAAAAAAACTTTTACCTATCGAATTTATTTCTGTTTTAGGTAACAAATCTTTGTTGCAACATTTGCAACACTTTCCTGCTGTTCGTGTATTTTGTGTTTTATTAGCAGCTATAATCTCTTGTAAACTAATAATTTTATTTTATTTTATTTTTTTAATGAAGTGATAGGAATTAAAAAAAATGTTTCATCTTCAGTACTTTCATTTACAATGCCCCAAAATTCCCCCTTCCCCAAAAATCGAAAAATGCTATCTTTTTATTTATTGCATATTTTTTAACCGAATTTTTTTTAATTTCTTCCTAGCCATAGTAGTAGTGCAAGCAACCAAAAACCAATACTTTCAGGTCATTATTATATGGTGGGGAGCCAATCAAAGTTTAAAAACATTTTTTTTTATTTTTCAAAACTTGTTTTGTTTATTTAAACTTTAATATTATTGAAAATTTAAATAACAAACTTTTAGTAATAATATTACAACAAAATTTCATCATAACTCAGCCCCTTCCCAAAAAAAGAAATCGTAGGTATCTTTTTATTGGTTGTAAATTTTTTAGTGGTTTTTTTTTCAGCGTTTCATTTAACAGAGTAAACCTAGAAAATCAACAAACATTCTTGGAAGGTGATTTTAGTGGTGGTGAAGCAGAAGAAAAAACTTTTTAGTTACTTAAACATCTATTGAAAATTTTACAATAAAACTTGTTCATAAATTACCCCCACCTCAAAAAATAAATCTTAGATAACGCTTTTCATGTGTAGTTATCTTTCCACTATATACGAATAAATAACCAACGCCAGGTAAGTATTACAGCTTTGTTGTTAGTTTTTTTTTTTTTTTTAATACGATTCGATTGTTCATTCGCTTGGATGTTCAGTGTAAATAAAAACCAAATTCATTTTTTGTGATATGAAAATTTGTAAAAACTAAATTTACAAATTTTCTGTTAAAAATTTAAAAAAACAAAATTTACTGTTAAATTACACAACAATTGTAATAAAATAAAATAAATAAAAATTACTTAATCTTCTTATTAATGACAGATATAAAATAAATTATATGAAAAATTATTATTTCAAAGATGGCAATAAAATAACAACAGCTGATCAACAATTCCCAATACTGTACTAGTGTTTAAATCACTCTGCAAGGTATATTAAGTACATCAGGTACTGTTTACAACAGAAGACTTATTTTATTAGATTTTTCAGGTCAAAACCCATAAGAAATTACTAATTCATCCCCTAATTAAAGTACTAAAAATTTCAATACTACCTCTCATTTCACCGGGTTAGCTGAAATCCGAGCGAAATTTTTCACTAGCCGTGACACATAAACGAAGCATTTTAGCACATAATGTTTGTGTGAACCTTTTCCATTATTTCATGACAAGAACAGTTTATGAAAGTTTCGGGAGAATTTCATGTCTGTAGATCATTTTAAACCCAGGTTTTAGTTTTTTTTTTTTTGTTTCGGCTAATGAGATCTGAAGATAAAATATTTAATTTATTAAAGGAATAAATTTTACCGATTTAGCAACACTCTTCATCTATTATTTGCTACGATAGTCGAAATTTAAAAAAATATAGATCTAAAACTATTCTTTGCAAAAGAAAAGCGTTTAGTTCATACTTCATACAATAAATTAATTAATCTATATTAATTCTGTTTTATTAATGAATTAATAATTTCATATTCATTAACATCCTGTCATAATTATCAAGGACTTCATTAAAACTAAAATTATCTAAAAAAAATTGTATTTTTAACCACCTAAAAATTTTGCGATCTCCATATGTTTAGCTATATTTAAGAACGAATCAATTTTTAGAGTGCACTTGACTTAAATGGTAAAGATCGAACGCTTGTATTTCAGAAGATCGTTGTCCGGCTGATCCATTTAAATTTTAACTGTACTAATTTCTCTGTTTTATTACATTGCTACTACGTTTTTAGATCAATATAACAAATATATCAAAACCTGACTAGAATGATTAATCTTTTCTGCTTACAAAAGATGCAGCTACCTAGGAATCCCAACTAAATAAACCTGCATTTTACAAGATATTTTTATATTTAATTTTGAAAAGTTTAAAATTACAATACCTTTTTTGATAGATGTTTATAACGAACCTCCAACATATAAAAAAAAAAGAACTTGAATAAAACTATCCATGTTTATAATAAATCTAAATACAGTTTTCAATATGGTTTTACAATATTGTTCTTAGATTTTTCAGAAAAATACTCAAAATGTACTATATTCTCTCGACTAATACTATTATTAGCATTTTTTTTAATCATTTTTTTGGGAGGATTTTCCCAGGTAAAACTTTTAGAGATTGTAATCGTTTTACTCTTTTCCTAAAAAGGTTTAAGTTATATCCTTTAATTTTGATCCCTGAAATAGCTGAACGCTTCACTGTTCTAAACAAATAAAATAAATAATAATTACTAACGCAGCAGAAAAAAGACAAACGCCTGAGGAATAAAATTCTGAAGGTAATCTACATTTTAAACATCAAGTAACAACAAAGAAATATGATAGGTTAAAATTAGCAGGTATCCAATACTCCAAACTTAATGAACAGTAGTCAACTATATTTATATAATTTACACTTTTTATTCTTGACATGCAGACTAACATTACCTAATTTAAGAAAATAAAATTTAATATAGAATAAAATTAATTTTTTAAATATTGAAATTTAAAACCAATTTTTATTTAAAGAATAAAAAAATAAGGTATAGTCTGAAGGACAGCTGATACAAATTTCATCTACTAAGCATAAAATAATATCTGACACTTAGGATAAGATAGCTACAGTGCAGCTGTTTATTTTTTTAATCATCCGGTTTATTTATACAAAGCTTATAAAATTGTGTTTTAGTTTCTTGGCGTCCCAGCTCTAGAGTTATGCTACAAGAAGGAAAGAGTGGAATCAGTCAAAAAATGGGGTAAAAAAATGGAGTCCCCAAAAAACCAAAAATAAGAGGGGTTCATACATATGTACATATGTTGACGTGTTTAAAGCTTAATAACTTGATTTGTTGACTGGATAACTAGATTTTGATGAAATTTTATACAGAGACCCGTTGTAAGTAAAACTTTGGGTACCTCGAAAGAGGTAGATTACTTTTTGGGGTCAATTTTCTCAAAATTTTGTGACTATAGCCCCACTTTATATTAAGCTCAATACATGTGTGTACTTTATATACTTACCTTATCATTTCTTTTTTTTTAATTTTGCCACAAAATTCCCATTCCTTCCCCAAAAATCGAAAAGCCATCTTTTTATTTATAGAATATTTTCCTTACAGATTATTTTTTATGTCTTCCTGGGCAAAGTAGTAGTGGAGGTGACCGAAAAAAATTCTTTAAGGGCAATATTGGAGATGGGGGAGCCGATCAAAGTTTAAAAAAATTTAATAATCGTAAAAGTAAAAAATTTAAAAAATACGTTTTCCGTTTTCGTGGTGGGTAAATATACTCATACGTTCTTATACGACATTTGCGTATATTATCTATTTTTGTGTGATGATATTTAAAAAAATATTTTTTACGCAGATGTTTTCATCATTATTATAAAATAATATATTTATTTTTTTATATGCAGGTGAAATTAAATTTTAATTTAAGTGAGAAGGTTCTCTTATATTTTGACTCAATTTAAATAATTTATTACAAGAATCTAAGGGTTAAAACTTTGTGATTAGAACAGTTTAATAATTTTGTTCGATATACTTCGAAAAACTTTCAAACTTTTTCTCTAATTTAAGTCTTTTTGGAACCATTTGCTGTTATCTGGTTGTATAAAGCTGTTTGGAATTAAACCGTTGCTAAAGTTTAACTTTTGTATCTTTTTTTTTGCCAAAGCTGTATTCCATAATTCTAAATTTATTTTATAACAGTTTTTTTTCTAGATGAGAATAGAATGAAATATAATACCAGAAATAAAAACAAATTACAAGCAATATTGTCAAACCACGAATCTTTACGGCACATGTTATAATAATTATAAGAAAATGAACTGTAAGTAATGAAGAAATGGCAATTAGTTATTCCATACTATTAGAATTAAGTAGGGTACAGAATAAAAAATGATAAATTTATTATACTGTAACAAGAAAAATAGGTAATTTCATAAAAGTACCTCTAAAAAAGGTATCTTAAAAATATTTAATAAAAAAATGCTTCGAAATGTTTTTCTACAGAATAAAAACATTATTTTTAATTGCTGCATTAACCACTTTTTTAATCTAAAAACCAACAGGAAATAGAAATACTGGTAAAACATATGGAAGGCTATTTTTATGCGCAGTTTATTGACCTCTAAAATAATTCTTTGACATTAAAACAATTACCAGTACTTCTTTCAGGGTTCAAAGAACAGTACTGAAAAATTTCATTAAAATCTGTTACACCGATCCAAATTCTTATATCAATAAATTACAAATACTAAACTCCACGATAAATAATTAATTCGGAGAGAACTTGATCTGACCGATAAATAATGACAGAAAGTATAATGAAGTATCGATGAATGCTTCTTTTTACGGATTGGACAAAAAAGATAAATAATAGGCTACTTTTTATTATACCGCTAATATAGGCTACAATATTTCAAAATATATGCTATGAGTTGTTTTGATTTTTGAAATTAAGAATAATGCAACATTATACAATATAATGATATATTTAAAACCAGGGTATAAAAATTCAACTTATTTGTAATAGTAGCTAGTTGGAAAATTGAAAATAACCTAATACACATACAGTGGCACAGCCAAACAAAATTACAACGCGACTCCAAGATATTCATTAAAAAGAAGTTTTAAAATGAGAGCAGATACCTAAAATTAAAATGATGATGAGAAATTAGACTCGAATATTCTACCCGTAGTGATGATGATGATGATACTGATGATGTGTTGTTATAGTGCCCCGATGCTAAAAACAAGAAGTGATTAGTTTATTGTGAATGGAGAAGGCGTTGCCTGTGGATGCGGATGCGTGCGCGCCCGGTACTTTCTTGCTATAGCTGGCCGGCTAGCAAGCCGAGGCACGCACTAATGATACGGACGGGTTCTATTATGCCTGATTAAATCGGGCCAGCGATATCGGAGTAATCATCCGGGGACGTGCTCCACGGCCCATTCATCTCCCGGCGTTAGAACGACCCCGAGGACTACCAACCAGTAGCTCGCTTCTGGTTCCCGAACGCCCGCCACCGTCGCCGCCGCGACTAGCAACAAGCAACAAGCATTCAGTCAACATGTTTCACTGGCGGACGTGGCCCAACATCAATTATTATTCCTCTATAACAGCTCCATAGATGTACGTAGATAATAATAGAATAAGCGTACACATAATCCATATAGAAAATATTACAATACTCTTTCGCTTCCACTATATTTATATCTTAAACAACAAATCAGAATTACTATCTTTTCTATAAAATTTTAAACTAAAAGTAATAACATAATAGTTACACCCTAACATAAAGCTAGAGATTATTTCCATCAATAAATACGCATTTCACGTTAACATAATTTCGTAACTGCAATTATTTTCGTATAAAAACTATTAAAAACAGTACCCATAAACGTACACAAAAAGAGAAGTTAATTTACCTTTTCAGCAAAAACGAAAACAGTATATTTCTTTTAGTACATTTTAAATAACGAAAAATATTATTTTTCATGATTTAAGAAGTATTTTAGTTTTTTTTTATAGGATATATATAATAAATATATATATATATATATATATATATATATATATATATATATATATATATATAATATATATATGGGAGGTTTTTGGTTGGAATTTTACAGCCGGATGATCTTAATAATAATATATTTATAGCTTGGTAAGAAAGCGAAAAAGCAAACGGTCGGTCAGTAATTTATTTATCATTTGTGCGTAATGAAATACTTATTCCTAATTTTATTTAACTATATTATCTGCATCTGAACCAGCAAGGGTTGAAAGAAAGGAATAGGTTTTGTAGGATATCAGTTTTGTAACTTTCCCTAAATTTACTTATTCAATAAAAAATATAATCATTTTAATAATTATTGTAATTAATAATTTTACTTAATCCATTAGTTCATTTAATCGGGGTAGAGTGGTAGTGTCTCGGTCTTTCATCCAGGGATCCCGGGTTCAAATCCCGGCCAAGTATGGAATTTTCCATATGCTGAAAAATTCAAAGTTTCATAGCTTCCGTGGCGAATTAATTCATCAAAAAAAAATTAATTCATCAAAATAATTGTCAGAATTCATAATTAAATTAGATAACGTATTGATTTTAATATAATATTTTAGCCGACATTTCATTCCGTTATGTATGTATCAACATATCAATTTTTAGTTGATATGTAATTTATGTAGCACAAATATTCAAATATAGCGAGAAAAAACCGCAAAATGACACCGATTTCTCATAATATTTGTTCTCACTGATTAACAGCTACAATTTTTACTTCTTTTTTTCAGTTTAAGATACCAAAAATAAATAACTTTTTCATAAACGATTTATATCAAATAAATTTTAAAAAGTACTAACTTTTTTCTTAAATTGTTAATACATGTTTAACGAATAAAAATACTAATAAAACATTGTTTCTATTTTCTTATATATGACATTTTAAACTCAATAATATCTAATACAATTTTATTTTCGGATCTTTTTATATGCTATCCTACTAAACGGCATTTTTATATGTATCTGTGTGTGCATCCCCCTTAGCTTAGCACCAGAATGTACCGATCATTAGCGGAAAATCCCAATTCGTTAGTTCATTTCTCGTAGAGGTCAGGTGTATACTTTTTATATTATTATATATCGACATACCATATATTGATATAACGATATACATATAGGAACAACAAATTCACACCACTCAACACACCTAAGAACAGGTCATAATATAGAGAGTTTTTAAGAAAGTTTTTTAGAATTTTCATAGTGCAGAGAGATTAATATAGAGAGATGGGGTACGACCGTAATATCTCGGCAACCTCTCGTCCGATTTTCACGATTCAAACGGCGTACATATCAGCAGATCGAGCGCTAACTGCTTAACGCATCGGGTACATTCTTGATCAACTGGATCTTGGTTATTCGGAAATTAAATCGTTTAGCCCTATATTTTGATTGCACTCACCCACCGTAAAACGTACCGTTCCAATCATTCGCTAAATATGCTGAAACCTGTGAGCTAGCGCAGCTGTAAAGTATAAACTTATGAAGACTTAAAAATAAAAAATAAAAAATATATAAAACACCTTTTTAAAAACCACTCTTATATTAAATGCACTTAAAAGGAGAAAATAAAAAAATTGTTAAAACGCTACTTTTAAATTAAACGTACTAAAATGTAAAAAATAATTTTAGGACGGTATATAAGAATGTATTTGACAACAAGTTTTGATGGTAATATGTAAGATTATGTGAAAATCATAGCTTCAAATTAAAAATTTGATGTTTTTGCCAATTTTTTCTTATGCGTGATGAATGGCTTAAAGAATGGGATGCAAACACGCATATGAAAAAATTGGCAAAAACATCAAATTTTCAATTTGAAGTTATGTCTTTTACATAATCTTACATATCACCATCAAAGCTTGTTGTCAAATACATTCTTATATACCGTCCTAAAATTATTTTTTACATTTTAGTGCGTTTAATTTAAGAGTTGTGTTTTAGTTTTTTCCATATTTTTTATTTATGTGATTGTTTTTCTTCATAAAATAATGAACTTTAACCAAAAAGTAGGCACTAGAATGTACCGATCACTAGAGGAAAATCCCGATTCGTTAGTATCAATTTATAGAGTTAAGTTTCTAATTTAACTTTCGTTATATCAATTTTCATCATTCAAATAAAAAATATTTTTACAAGATGTAATCAGTTTTGGACTCCTAATAATCTCATTCCGATACGTCAGAGAAACCTGCCCGGAGGGCCTAGCTGCGGATACGTGCCATAAGAACGCCCTGCAGCTAGTACATATAATAAAGTTATAACTAGGGTCGACCCCGTGAGCGCATCATGCAAAAATTACTGGACGGATTCTAAAAATTTATACCTTAGAGGCTTGATCATTATCTCCAAATAGAATTATCACCATATTCCTAATGGGGGTTGAAGTATTAAAATTATTCAACAAAAAAGGTGTTAATCCTTTACTTCTTTAAATTTTTGTTATAGTAACAGGAAAAGATCTCTGAGTTTAAATTTATTCATTAAACATCTAAACTAATCTGAAAAATGTTTAATATTTTATTATAATATAATTTTTATTATTATTAATATTATTGTTGTAAGTATCTAAGTTACCGCATTTAGTGCACGTTAATGAGTTTTAATTGTTTATTTTGACTGTCGATATCAAATTATCAAAAGTTAAAAAAATATGGCTTCAAGAAAGAGAAGTAACTTTTCTTATGATTCAAAGTTTGCTAAAAGAATAAGAATTTCTTGGTCTTCTGAAACGGCTGAAGTAAGTGAATCTCGCTCGAACAGTAGCTTTATCTACAGCAGAAACGCATGAAAGCTTCTACGTCAAGAACGAGAGAAACGTTGGAGGAATGAGAACTTTTCAGTTTATCATCTTTATTTACCAGTATTATTCTCACAACCATGAGTATAATGAACACAGCGGGGATCGGGGAGCCGGCTTGTTTTAAATACCTGTGGTTAAATATTTTATTCGTTTTTAATATGATATAAAGCGATAGATTTTTTAATTTAAATTTACAGAATAATTAATTTCATGTTCAATCCTCGCACTATCTCTGGATTTTTTTGCAGCTCGTTAAGATTTACCGAAGTATTTGCACTTAACATCAAAAAATGTTAATAATTATGAACTTAATGTCGGAATAATGCTACGTATATACATATATTTTTTTATATTTTGCGCTATTAATTTGTATAACATTACTTTATGTAAATATTTCTCGATCTTTAGCACTATCTAACACTCAAAAATTTGATGAAATAACGGATATTTTCATAATTTACACATGGCTTGTTTTGTTCTGATATATGCTATCGTCCAGCAATTTTTACTTACATTTTTAACACAAATTATTCCCTATCAAACATACACACCGCATCAAGTATAGTTAATGGATAAATTAATAACAAGACAAACAGTGTAACTGTATTTAAAGAGACTGATACAATCTAATCTGAGCAAAAGATTTTAATAAAGTTTAGGGTTATATGATGTCACTTAAGTTAATACAACTAATTATACACCGAGCTTTTTTTTGCTTTTTTTTTTCACTACATTAACATATTTTCTAACATAGTTCCATAAATTTCCCATTTTTTTTTCAATAACAATTAAAAACATTTACCACGTTATCCTCGTTTTTTTAGGAGTGGATTAGATTGTCATTAATTCACTCATGTTTGATAAAGAAGGCACATTGGAAAATGAATAACTATTTTTAACAACATCCTAATAATTAGAATATTCGTTTATATACCACAGATAAATATACCTAAACTGCCGATGAGTCATAAATTCATAAAAAGCCAGAACTTTATACCACAAAAATGGCTAAAAAGTGCAGTTAAATATAAATTTTAACTTAGTATTGAAAAAATAAATGATTTTAAGTGTAAAGTGAATTTTCACATGTAGAAAGTAAAATTAGTCTATTTGCTAACAAGATAGCTAAATCTAGTATAGTATAGTATAGTATAGTATATACTATAGTCATAGTATATATCCAAATAAAAATAAATTGTAATGAAAGATATATAGCTATTAAACTCGTAATTTGGTATAACAAAGAGGATTAATTTTTTTAAAATATTTACTCCCGATTTTATAAAAAAAAGATTACTGGGACACTTCACTTTTGAGTTTTAATTGTTTATAGTCTTTAACGGGATTATCCGTACAAACGTATTTCATTTTTATTAACAAAAAATTAAAAATGGAAAGGGTTAAACGTTCCTTTTCTAATTTTATTTTTATTCTTCATTGGGGCCTGGCTGAACGGTTTATAGTTTTATTGTATACATATCCACAAGATTATTCCGGAGATAGAGGTTTATGTTTCTTAAGAAAGCACGAAGCTACCCCTGTCAGATGACTGTATATTTTCTAAAGAAAAATAAATTTATTTTCATATATATTTAAATTAATAAAAAATCGAAAAATAATTAATAATTTATTCATATCTTAGATAAAGGTAATCCGATCTCGTTTGTGCAAATTGAATAAATTTTGCTTTTTATAGTAGGATTTTAGATCCTATGAAAAAAGCTAAAGTTGATTTCGGTTTATAGACTCAGTTTTATCGTCAAATTTCTTGGAGTATCAAGATAAATGCCTATAGATTTTATACATCATTATAGGTCTACATCATACATTATATACATATAGGTCTACATCTTTTAAGTGTATTTACGAAGAGAAAGTAGCAAAGTTGATGTATGTAATATATTCCAGGGTTATAAAAAAAAGGAATCCATATATTCCAGGAATCCATATATGTTCCACGGTTATAAAAAAAGGAATCCGGGTAAGGTAGGAATATCACTCCTGTTATGCATCCTTTCATTATATCAATTTCTCAGGAATTTTCTATAAGATGGAAGTCTACTAGCCATTCCTGCTGACTGCCAGATAATGGAAAATGTGTATAGTTGTGTAGAAATCATAAGAATGACGCCTGCCATACTCTTTTGTCCATTAGTGAAATTTGTTCAGGGAGTATTTTTTTTCCGTAGGTGGAGGAAAAAGCTCTGCCAGCCGCCTCCAGGCCCGCTTTGATAGCAACTGCTGCGAGGCTCTCACCTGCTAAAAAACCTACTTCTCTAGACACGTAGGGAACAGACCTAACCACATGACATGTACACAGCCCCTGCGCAATCAACCGGGCGCACTTTTCACCGAATTAGAGTAGTCAGAGCGACATCCCCAGGGGATCATCGGCGAACGATGACTCCGAGAAGCACCCGCCGCCCGCAGCAATCCGGCACCGGTTGCTCCGCCTCAGGTCAACTGCAGTTCCAGCCTGCTTGCTCCTCTCCTCTGCTGCCTTGTTTCGAATTATGGCTGATACCGCAGTCGTTACTCTCGTCCAAGCATCGCTGTCACCTAACTTCACACTTATGACATTACCGACATTTACTGCGCCGTGGTCCATCATGGCGGCTCTCAAGTCTCTCCACCTCGTGCAAAAAAAACACTACGTGTCCCGCCGTATCTTGCTCCCCATAATCATAGCAGCACCTCTCGTGATACTCCTACTCATACAGTACAAGTTACCTTGAAAGCATCCTTGCCCTGATAGAAATTGGGTGAGTTTGTAATTGGTATCACCGTGCTTCCGCTCTACCCAGCTTCTGACTTCACTGTTGAGCCGGTGTGTCCACCGTCCACTCTCCTTCGCATTCCAAATGTTGTTTCAAGTTCTTAACATCTCTTCGAGAATATTGAGTAAACATCTCGTTTAGGGAGTATTGGGTTTGAATATGTCCACGGAAGAAGGCCTGCAACCTTATATAAGATTCAGTAAAAAAGTATAATATTTTGCCCTGATATGGATTGAAATAGTATGTTGCAGTCTATAAACAGTGCCGCCAACATATTTCATTAAAATATCTGTTTTAGGAAAAACCAAGATGTTGGTGGCACTGTATGTAGATTTAATTAATTATTACTACAACGACGAGTTGAATATTGAGTCGATTTTTGTTTTTAATCTGGAACCAAAGAAGTTCACTTGAATGGAAACAATCTCATTTCACAATTCCGAAAAATACTTGAAAGTGGTTTCATTGGCCAAAAATTCAGACTATCTTTATTAAGAAGCAATTTATTGTGCAAAAGGAATTATATTATGGAATCATATTGTGAAACTCAAAATAGGCAGAAAAAAGCGACCTCTCTCTCTTTTTTTTCCTGTTTAGCCTCCGGTAACTACCGTTTAGATAATACTTCAGAGGATGAATGAGGATGATATGTATGAGTGTAAATGAAGTGTAGTCTTGTACATTCTCAGTTCGACCATACCTGAGATGTGTGGTTAATTGAAACCCAACCACCAAAGAACACTGGTATCCACGATCTAGTATTCAAATCCATGTAAAAGTAGCTGGCTATTTTTACATGGATTTTTAGGCTTTATTTTTTAGGCTTTACTAGGAAGAAAAAAGCGACCTGGAAACCTGCAAAAAACATTGTGCTTATTTGACAATATAATTCCTAACTTGGAACGTGTTACATGGTTCCTCCTGAAAAAATTCATGTGATAGGTAGGGAACATCCTTCTTATGCTATGTGATCTCCCCTATTCGATTCTGTGAAAGAGGTTTTAGCGAAGCAGCGAAATTAGTTCTATGAAGAAATCCAAAAAGCGATGTGAAAATTGTTATCACAAGAAGTTTTCAACAAAGGGATGAAAAAACTCGTGTACGGTAAGTCAAGTGTGTAAATAAACTTTATGATTATGCAGAAAAGTAGATTTTTTAATTGCACTTTCACAAACATAAAAAAGATTTCATAAACATTTCAAATTTGATTTTATTTTAATTCATCTAACTTTTTGACCATTCCTCGTAAGAATATTCGGTAATAGGAAACAGCTTAACACAAAGCTAACGTTGAAGCGGTGGGAATTGCTTGCAGGTAAATAGCTGAAACGAATTTCTAATACAGAATTTTTCTGATCTGTGGGTAAGAGCAGTATGTAATTCGAAAGAAGTTTTGGAAATAATTATATTTGTTAAGGAAGTAATGAATATGTTGTTTATATTTTATTATTGCAGTTCTCGATGGATATCCTTACTGGACTTAACCACTTCTGAGTCCGCAGTATTACTGCAGAGGATGAGATGAATAATTTGTAACGTGTGTGAAAAATGCTATGCCTGAACTTCCGGCTGAAAGGCCGAGACGCTACCACTCACGCCACGGAGGCCGGCATCCCTGATCTTCCTGCCTTATGGTAACGTATTCCTAGTTTACATTTGATTACGATCCTACAGTTCTATCTGTAAACATCTTATGTGGCTTTGTATAAAAAAATATGTTGGCTTTGATTGAAAAAAAACCAAAGGACTCGGGCCTAACTATGATAGTACTGGTATAAGTATGATTTGAACTATTCTATTCAATGTGTATTTTACCATTATGGGTGAGATAGAGCATCCTTTTCTTATTCTAACTATCTAACCTTTCTCGTTGTAATAATTTCTTCTTCTCCGGGGTTTTCCTTTGATTTTGTCCGAACATCCACTGGATCTCTTGTTGGAAATGAGTGGTCCTATAAATTTAATGTTCCTATGAATAAAACTCTATTTGCCTATTAGGTGGCTGCAGAAGAAGCTTTTAACTGCAACTCTTGTACTTATCGCGTAAAGGAAGATCTTCTAATTTATAAGTGCGATTTTTTTTTACTTATATTAAAAATTAGCAAAACTACAACGTTTTCTGGAATTTTTTTAATCATGTAATATATAAAAACTACTAAAACATCTTGGTTTTTTCCTGAAATAAACAGAAGTTTTACTAACTATTTCCATAAAATAAAATCGCTAGGCCTAACAGAAACACTAATAAAAAATAATATTTCATTAAAAAATTTCCTGTATTTATTTAGTAGATTCAATGGATATGTTTATTTACAGACAAATAATACTTAAAATTTAATGGTACAGTGATAAGACTGAAGGAAACATTTGAATAGATTTAAATTACAATATATGAGGCCTTAGTAGAGGTCATCAAAACGGACAAGACAATTTAGATATGAAAAAGTGTTTTACAGAAGCATATATTTATGTTTATAATATGCACAATGTGTTCTATTTCAAATCTTCTACTACTGTTTTATGCTTTAGGTGAGCCAGGCTATATAAAACTGGTTTTTTACGTACAACAACGATAGAAACAATCACAAATAGATATTAATTTCAGCTGGAGGTGGTGCACGCACCAAAGAATGAAGGGAATAGAGAAAATGATTCAAAGACAGAGAAAGAAAAAGATAGAAATAAAAAACAGACAGAATACAGTATTATATTACAAGATATGGATACAAGCTGAATAAATTTGGGTAGTATTTTCTGTCAGCTGCGACGAGGTGTGTTGCGTTTGTGTATGTGTGTAATTCGGTGTTGCATTATTCTTTTATAAGGCGCTATGACACCACCTGCCAGAATTAATATGTGTTTACTTAAAGTAGCCTGTAACAACATTAATAACTATACTGAATTCTTTATTTATGCAAAGAAAATTCATCTTTAACATAAACCATTAAAATAAATAAACAAATTATTTTTAAAATAAATTAGTTTTATCATATTAAGTTAATAAAATAAAAAATGAAGTAATCACTAGTATTTTGCTAACATAGTCATAGCACATTAATTTTTGTAATAAAATTTAGCTCTAATTTCGAGAAAAGTGATTTTAATATACAGATTATCGCGGTTAGTTAACCCTTTAAGTCAAACTTAAAGGGTTAATTAGAAATATCAAAATAAAAAAAAATTCATGTTAACAAATGGTCTTGCTTCATTTTCCCTCTGATCGCCAATTTTTTTTTTTTTAATATTGATTTATAAATTATCTTAAGAACGGACTGAAATATGTTATATTATTATAATAATAGAGATTATTAGTAATTATTTTTAATTTAATTAGTGAAATAAGTGATAAGAGAGACAAAATTGTCAGACTTACTTTTTTGCGATCACCTTCAAAAATTTTAAGCATATCTCATTGTTAACAATAAAAGGTTTAACATTTCGTTTAATAAAAAATAAGCATAATTCGATAAAACTAATATTTAAGAAAGTATTAATGATTAAAAAAGTTTAATGGATATCATTTTGGAATTTTCAAAATTATATATTTTGCAGGCGATTTTTATGGAGTGCATGTACACAAAATTAAATTAAAATATTTCAATTCATTCTTAAGATTAAATTTTATTGAAAAAAAAAAACAAATATCGGGCAGAAGGAAACTGAAGCGAGAAAAATCATTTGTCTATGAACATTTTTGTTTATTTTATGATTTGAATCGGTGCCTTAAATTAGGACAAAACTCCCAGCACTCTACAACGGCCGGGACGTATTTAAAACAAAAATGTATTTTTCTAATCCATGCCTCAAATTTACAATCAATTTAGCTTTTGTTTTGTTTACAGTTTCTTTTTTTATTAATTAATGACCTTATTTAATTAACACTGTTTTGTATATCTTTGTATTATTTAATTATTAAGCCGCAATAAGCTACGCGAATAACAGTTACTATAATCGCGATAATAATTATTAATTTTTTAAATATCATGCCTGATCGCAACTCGAATCCGGAGCTTCAAAATGAATGACGATATGCTACCAATCCGCTAAGAATATCGGTAAAAATATTTATTACATATGTACAAAAAAATAATAAATTTTAAGATACTTAATATGAGTATTATCATCCGTGTGAAAAAGGACACAAAAGTGTGAAAGATATAAAATAACGAAGCGATTCTTTTGAAAACCAAGCTAAATAACCGTTAAAGCTTAATTCGGAGAATTGAATTATCGGCTGAGAAAAAAGTAAAATAATACTATGATGATAAATTTCATGTGTGTGTGTGTGTGTGTGTGTGTTTGTTTGTTTGTTTGTTTGTTTGTGTGTGTGTGTGTGTGTGTGTGTGTGTGTGTGTGTGTGTGTATATATATATATATATATAAAAAATATGTGTGTATAAAAAATTCCTTTACTTTAAATAAAATATTAATGATTAAACAAAATACAGTACTACTCATAATACACGGTACCCAAAGCGAACGCTCCCGAATAATCCAATACTGATTCGTAAAGAAAAAACAGATTACACAAATTTCCAACCAATCAGAATATAGCGCGTTCTTAATTAATCGGCTTAATCAAGCCACATGGATTTATTCAATTTGTTCGATTACGCGAAACGCAAGTTCGTCACTGCAAGAGGTCAAGGTTAAAAGAACTTTGCAGTTCTCAGATTTTACTGTACATGAATGTCCCTTTTTATGACGTATATGATAACTTCCTTCTTTTTTTTAATATAAATGAAAAAAAAAGTTTATATTAGTTTTGATTAATTGCTATATTTAATGACGCGAAAATCTTCAGACAGAAGAGTCGTTCAATACTTCATAAGTGGCATAGAATCGAATGAGAACTGACAATTTAAATTTGTAGGTTAAGTTGATTGTAATTGAATGCACGTGTATACATCATTAAAATTCATGAAAAATCATGTAAAATACTCACTTCAATACTGCACCTTACAAGTTTGCACAATGTACATTTTTAAATTAAACTTTAAAACGTTATTTCAATAAATAACAATATAATATAATATTCTCAATAAGCGCGCAATTCTAGCAGACTCGGCAATGCTTCGCTATTGCTAGATCTGAGTATACATACAGATTAAATGACAACAATTGAAAGTTTCATAAAACCTTAAAAAAACTGAACATTAGCAATTTAACAAAATTTAACCTTTCACTTTATAAAAGTCAGAATGTAAATAAATCCAAATGGCAAAATAATAGCACTACCTATCCGATTTAATTCACACCACTCTCTAATCACAGTATTCGGTGGAAAATAATTTTTTAACGAAAAGTGTTGTGGCTGCAAAATCATAACAATTAATACTAAACATTAAGAAACTTACAAAACATTATGGAACCTTATAAAATTTCACCTTTAACTTTATAAAATTCAAAATATAAATAAATCCAATTGTCAGAACAGCACTACCTATTGGATTTATTTCAAACTATTCTCTAAACACAGTAGTCCATTAAAAATACGAATTTTAATGTAAGAACAACACTAAGCTACGACGCAAGTAACTGATATGCGAAAAAGCAACAAAATAAAAAAAAATTCCTAGAATCCGATCGCAGCACCAACTACCGGGTTTGACTGATAAACCAAAAATTAAAAAAAAAACTTCTACAACGTCATCGCAGCTCTGCCTACCAGACCCACACGCTGCCTACCGGACCCAATTGTGAACTTTAACCATCCCAAGATCAACAACACATAAATAAATTAAAAAAACATTTTCACTTCAATACTGTACCTTACAAATTTGCACAATGTATATTTTTTAATTACACTTTAAAACGTTATTTCAATAAATAATAATATAAAATAATATAATATTTCTCAATACGCTCACAATTCTAAATGCAATCGCAGTGCTGCCTACCTGCTACTTAATCAGTTGTGATTTTGTCTACATTGGCAACGGCCATACGGGCTCTTTGTGATTGGTCGTTGTGTTTGACAGCGGCCATCTTGCATTGATCTGATTGGTTTTCCTTTTTTTACATTTCCATCTGATTTATTAGCCTCTTATTTATTAAAAAACTGTTTTCTCGCGATTTTTTGTAACACAATAATAACACAAAATTTCGAAATATTTTTCTCAATTTGCAGCACCAATGCACCAATTTACATATTTTTCGCAACACCAACTGTCGGGACAAACCAAAATTAAAATAGAATATTATTGAATATTCGATACTGCGATGGTAGCGCAGTCTGCCGGATCCAATGTAAAACATTCCAAAATCAACAACTACTTATAAATAAAAAAATAATTAAATAAACATTTTCCAGTGGACCAAATTATGAATCTAAATCATTCTCGAATCCACTTGAACACACACAAAAAATTTCATCAAAATCAGTCATCAATCTGTTTAGGAGGAGTTCAGTGACATGCACACGCACACAAGAAATATATATATATAAAGATATATAGATATATATATAGATAGATAGATAGATAGAGACGGAGAGATAGGGAGAGAGAGTGTGTGTTTCTAAAATGTTGGATATGGGCTGGCTATACTTTTAGGGATTCTACTTGAAAAACAAAACAAAATATATCTTTAGAAAAAATGGCAATTTATCATTCGTTCTCGCCCTGTCCACCATTTTGTTATATTTATGCAAAAATCAAGTTCGAATAAAGGAATCAGATTAATATTTTGTATGCGTCTTAGTAATATAAAGTTTTAAAATTAGCAAACAATCAGGACTTACAAAATTACAAAAATGGCGGTCATGTTTATTTTTCAAGCCGTTATATTTCCATAAATTTTAGTTTTATCAAAATGTATCTTATTGTTAAAATATTAAGCCTTTTATTTTGAATAAAATGACATTTTATTATTTTTAAATCGTTTAACAATAGCCGAGTTATGGAAGAAAATTAATGTTGTAATTTTGTGTTTGTTTTCATGTCCTTCACTTTACGTTCAATTCGATTAAATAATGTTTTTATTTATTGTCAATCATAGTATTGTAAATTAGTATTTCTGATGAATTTTTACATAAAAGTAACAATATGGCTGACAGTGGGAGAACGAAGGAAAAATTACCATTTTTTCTAAGGATTATTTTTGTTTAGTTTTACAATTAGAATCCGAAAAAGTATAGTTAGCCCACCATTTTAGAAACACTCTGTGTGTATATATATATATATATTTTTTTTATTTTAAAATATTGGAGAAAAACCTGTAAACCAAATACAAAATTTGTATGCATTTTTTTGTATATATGTTTGCAAATTTTTAGTACTCTTTCTAACAGTTACATCGTATTACCCCCATAGTATTATTTACTTTTTTCATTCCCCTCCAACCCAACTCGCTGAACTCAACGTTCAGCGTGTTTGCTGCTTTGGTACTTAAAATGGTCGGTTCTCTCTGCCAAGATAATTTTTATTTCGCTCAAATTTATTATAAAGAAAACTCCTCTAATGGTCCAATTACGAATCTTACTGGTCTTATTTCATTGTCAATTTTAACGAATTACGTTCTTTAAAAAGAATAATATTATGAAATCATATGTATACTTTTGGGTAAGAAAGCAGTAATATTGTTTTGTAAGTAACATTGTTCAGTAACTCTGTGTTTAGAAAAATAAAAAGTTTAAAGGTGAAAATAATTAAACGTATCTGCAAAAACACTTTTAATTTCTTCTCCATAACATTGACATTGATTAAGGCCGGAATTTTCCGTTATAAATCTGATGAAAAAGAAATAATAATTTTCATCAGGTAGTTATTCTCAAAATTTAAACTCATCTTCAAATTATGAAGATAAACTTCCTCCAAAGTATATCATACCTACGCGTGCGTGCTTTCTATATATATAATAAAACCAACTAGTGAAACATATCAAGACACGAGGCACAAAACATTAGGCTATGCAGATACATGAATGTACGTATATATATATATATATATGAATATGGGAGCGGTAAACGGACAAGAGACTATTATTAACGGGAGTAAACTTGGAGCCGGAGCAAGTCTCTCTCTCTCTGCCTCCCGTGCGAACAGAAGCATCAATTTATAGTTAAGTCAGATAAGCCTGCTATATTACACATAATCATCTACCAGCTATTACAAACTGAGCTCCAATTAACTGCACAATATATAAGCGCCGACTCGTATACGCGCATCTGCCCCGTACTACACATCACTTTAATGAAATCTGCTAGCATAAAGTTTAAAAATGCTATCAAATTTTATTACACATATACACATGGATGGCAATATTCTTCTTTAGAAAGTATAAACATTTTGGTGAATTTAACTGTTAGGTAAATTGATTTCATATCGAATTAGTAAAATTTTTAAAATTTGAGTTATTAAGTAGAAAATACAATTATTTAGCAAAGTGGAATATTTTTACCATGTATCCTAACTAAATGGAGGCTGCTTGTAAAACCGTCTTGTAAAGAGAAAATCCATCCAGAAACTTTTCTATTTTCAAGAGTTACAATTAAAAAAAACGGTAGAGAACCGTGTTTTTTTATTCATTTTTAGTTCTGGTAGCCTTACAACTGAAAAAATTGTATATTGGCTACTTTTCACTAACACTTGATATTACACTCAATATCATTAACTTTTTTTTTCGAAAATAATATTATATTATCAGATATGTTATTAAAACAATAAAAATACTTAAGTTTCAATACTTCGTCCATATGCGTTACAAATATTTATACTTACATGAAAAACTTTAGCTTGGGTGATCTAAAAACATTTCTATCAAACATGTATGGTTGGATAAACAGATATCATAATATGAATATTACTAAATGTCATTTCACAAGTGATTAAGTAAAATCGTATCGACATAAATTATTCACCGTATATCAGACTTTTACCCTTCATTAAAAATAATTTCAAACAATCTAGTCGATCTCTGTGGTAGAGTGGTAACTTCTCGGCCTATCATTCGGAGGGATTGTTCGAATCCCGGTCAAGCATGCCACATTTTTCATTCGCTACAGAAATTACATTTCATATTTCTGAGCAACATGCTTCGAATTCATGTAGTGAATTAATTCTTCAAGCAAAAAAATCTTTATCAATATTTTTTTTAAATTGCAACGATCAAAAAAATTAGCTCGCGGTACAAACAGAGATTAGAAGGACATGTAAATAATCTGGCAGTAAATCTATTGGACAACAGCGACGACATCAGGGGATTAAAACGTTTCCATGTGGTGGACCTAGGAGATGTAACCTGTAACCAGAGGATTGACCGGAATCTAGGAGTGGGAACACAGGATGACCCTGTCACTGTGCAGTGAACGTCACTTCAATTGGTCTACAAATTACAGCTAATTGTATTACCTACGAATATTTGTTTTATTTATAATGTTGTTTTCATAAACTGGTGTTGATGACATGTTTTTATTTTTTCTATCTGTGATTTATTTCTAGTGTTGTAAATCACTTGGACTCACTTACACAAGTTCTTTTTCTTTATTTAATACCTTTGTATGCTTTGATGAGGGGTTTCGTCGAGGACATCTCTTTACCTCAGTATCATTAATCAAATTGGTCTCCTATGAGGTATCAATGGTATAAATGCTAACAGGTAGGAAAAAAAGAAGAAAAAAAAGATTGTAACGGTAGCTAATTATTATTCGAAATGGCTATCACTTGACTAAGGAAAAAAAGTTTGAAAGTTATAATTTTATAAAAATAGTCCTAGTAAAGTTCATATTCATTAGAAATTAAAACAAAAGAACCCAAAACAAAAGTGTAGAAAACCACGGTTTTTTATTTAAAGAATAGCAGCAGCATTAAAGAATAACTTATTGTTACACCTACCTTTATATTGTTCATATAAAAAAACATAAAATTTTAACTATCAGAAACGTAAACATTCTAAAAATGAGAATTTCAACGTAGAATTGAATATTTTTGTTGAAATCAACCATTTCTTGTTGGTTTGATATTAAAATGTGGTTAGAGTACCTACCATATGTCAAACCACATTCTGGACATCCAAATGAGATAACAACGTCAGAAAATCGAAAAAAAATTCATTATTCGTTTTGAAATATCTTCGAATAAAAATGCGCATATTAACATTGCTTACATCTGAACTCAACATATACACGTTTTATATGATAGTAATAAAACACTATTAAACATAATAATCTAAATTTACGTACAAAAACTTAAGATTGATACTGCGTTTGCTTATAATCGAAAAAATGTTTTTTTTTTTTTTTTTTAAATAATCTAAACATTTCATTCTGTCAGATTCATACCAACGATATAATTATTAATTCGTAACATTACATACCACAAACGGAAGAGCAATTGAATTAATGAGTAGAAGCTGAAATCTGCTGGAAGTACTCGATAAATATCCAAAGCCATCGGTTGGAAAGATTACAGCATCTTTGGAAAGAGAAAATCATCATTGAAAATCTTTATGCACCATTATTAGATCAATTAAACGATTAAATGAGGTAAAAATGACCACATTTTACAGAGATAAGCGTGGTTTTTTTTCTTAACAATGCATCAGTTTCCGAAACAGCAGTTTTAAAAACAAAATGAGATACACTATGAATCGTTTCCCCATTCAATATATACTACAGATTTAGTGTCCTATGAATTTGCCCGTTTGAAAATATACAAGGATGGCTTGCTGGAAAGAGATCTGGGACGAACAATAAAAAAAATCGAAGGAACAAATGTATATTTTGAAGGTTTTGACAAATCAAAATTTTTTAATTATATCACCAATGTAACAGGTGTATTGAGTTAAAAAGAAACTATGTCGCTAATTTTTAAGAGAATTTTGTAATCTATTTACTTTCAAAATATTTATCCGGTGTTTTTCAGATTTTCTTGCGTATTTAAAAAAAAACCTGACAATTACGTTTCCATTTTCTTGAGAAATACACATTCTATTTTATGGTCGACTATACATTTCAAAATTTTTTTTTTTTTGGCAAAACTGTTTGTCAGTCAAAATAACATATATAAATTATAGTCTGCGGCAATTACTGTAATTAATCGATTCTAAGACACCCTTGATTCTAAAAAGCATCCTAATTTTAAAAATTCATTATTTGAAATAAAAAAAATGACTAATTGAAGGAAAAAATATAAATTCACTTTTTTATCGCTCTGTGATTCTGAATCAACGCAATCTTTATTTGCATCAACTGGCTAATTACCATTAGTCTTTTTGCGCGTTTTTCTTTTAATCTTTTATCAATTACAGCATCATCAATTTGAGGAAATATTCCTCGTTTAGGTGCAGTAAAGCACTTGGTCGATGCTTTACATGAAAATATTGCTCGACGTCTTTTCTTCAACATTGTATATTAACCTTCGTTAAGATTGAAAAGACGGCTAGCAGCTCTATTGCCGTTATTTTCCGCAAATACAATAACCTTCCGTTTTAATGCAATTTTTGTTGGCATATTAACGGTTAAATTAATGGAAACCTAAACTTCACCCCGTAATGAACTATGCTAGACTAAGAGAGTGAGAGTATCAATAAGAAGGTCACAAGGAAAGACCATAATACGATATAAATAAAATATCGTCACTATCGATACATAGCTCGGTATCGAAACTGGGGGTACTTTTAATATCAATATATTTTACTTTTGATATCATGTCCCTAACTACGAGTAGGTTATTGCCCATCGTATTTCTTCGAATCTAAGACGCACCCTATTTCTATGAACGATCATATCGTAAAAATAATGCGTCTTAGAATCGAGTAAATACGGGTTGTAATTCTACCTTACAACTTTTTAATCATGAACAAATTTAACGCATTTATAAATAAACCTGTTATCCTTATTTTCTTCAAATGCCTAAACACAACAGTTTTTAATTATTATTATTATTATTATTATTTTCTTTTATTATATTACAATTTCAAATGAAAATTAGATATAATAATGAGCAAACGTAATTTTTTTGACAACTGAGCCGAAAATTTGTTGCTAATGTGCAATTTGAAGTGACAAGTAAAAGAAAGGAAAAGACTAATGAGTTTTCTTAGATTACAAAATTAAAATATTTATCCTAACTGAAAACGTAACCTTTTGGAACACAAAATAAGCAAAATTAAAAAAAAAAATAATATAGCGATTTAGAAATTTCAATTAAAAAAATATTATTTCTTAACAGAATTGAGTGAATATAAAAAAATTCAAACAACCTCATTCCACTTTAAAAATTTCTAAGCAGTAATTTTCATTATCATAGTAATTTTCTTTAAAGTTATTATTACGTAAAATGAAGCAATCAACTTTAAAAATAAAAACAGCCAACAATAAAAAGACAGTGGTAAGAATCGATTATAACTAATAAACCAAACTGTAGCTTTACTGAAATACACGGGGCCGGGCTGTCACGGCAAGATTTCTTCCTCAATCAGCGCAGTAATAACAAATCACGGTGTGTTTACTACTACTGTAAAAGAAGAGTTGCAGAGGGGTGTAGGAGGGGCATATAGAAAATTACAGAGGGAACAGTAAATACCGGATGTGGCAGTTATCACGCAGTTACAGGCACGCAGATGCCAACAACCAACAACAACGGTGAATCTGCATCATACATAACAGCTAACAACAAAAAACATACCTGCCACGTGATGTGGACAAGTATACATTGAAAATGAATTTTTAAAAGCCAAGATAATATCTTACTTCCCTTTTCTTCCCTTGTCATTTTACCAGCCATCAGTCTCTGTTAATTTAATGTCACTCTTCTTCTATTTACGACCAAACTAATCTTAAATAATCATACAAACACGCATTAAGATCCCCTCAAGATCTCTAATATGACCACTTTAGTTCACCACCGTAGAAATACTAGTACTGTATATGAATTTTTTGTAATTTATTTTCCAAATAGTGTAGAAACACGCAAACAAAATATAAGCAACATAATATATAAAACAGTTATCATGAGTTAACAATAATTAACTAAATTTAAATAATTTTTAGTCGTTAGAAAAAAGTAGTCGTTACATAATTTTATTATATTCAATTGTTTACGGCTAATACATCAATAATTATACGGTATTCAACATTTCTGATAAGAAAGGAACTGATCACTACACCATGACTTTAAACCTAATACATCTTAGCATTTATATCTACTTGACTTTGCACAATAATTCACTGTAACACAGGCGAAGGTTAATCTAATTATCAGAATTTAGTAAATCTTGACATGGGAGACGATAATTTAGAATCTAAAAATATTTGATTTATCAGGGAAAAAAAAAATTTATCTAAAAAAAACTAATATACAATGATTATCAATTATTATCATCCAAATCTTTCTAAGTTACCACGTAAAAAAATCCGGCAATGAATTGTGTAACTTTCTCGGTTATGCCAGTCAAGTTATGCAATTCATTTTTTCAATTCAATTATTTTACGCTCTATTAGTATTTTTATAATGAAATAATTACTTTTTATTGAAAAACAATAAGCAAAATTACAATTTTTTCCCCACAATTTTGTGGAAAAATTTATTTCTAATTTTACTATACATCATTAAAAATCTGATGTGGTGTCCACATCACTTCCTTATACGCCTACTAAATTACATAAACATATTTTTTTTAAATGAAAAGAACATAAAATAATTTTATTTCGTTAATAACTTCTGTTATTTTTTCATATCTTGTTTTTTTTATTGTTATTGAATTGTTATTCATTGTAAAAAACTTTTTACAATCAGTGGTTAATAATTATTAATAAATCAATATATTTAAATTTAAAAAAGTTAAAAAATAGAAAGGAAATGAAGCCTAAATCGAACCGGTGTCCTTCCCCTTTAAAGATCCAAATATTTCATTAATTAAAATTTTATTTGGCTATAACTCTAGAACGAATGAAAATAAGTCTCACTTATGTATGATATATTGTTGAAAAGCTCTCAAGAAGTCTTATTACTGCAGTTAAGCAAAAGTTCAAAATCCATTTTTTTGGGCGTTTTAGGAAATTTTGGTCCAGTCGATTGCAATCAAAAGGGGAGGTGCGCAACTAGATGTTACAACAGTTTTCTAAATCCAAAATTTCAACATTCTACGGCTAATTGTTTTTGATTTATACGAGATACATACGTACGTACAGAAGTCACACCGAAACTAGTCAAAATGGATTCAGGGATGGTCAAAATGGATATTTCCGTTGAAATCTGAAAACCGAAATTTCTCGCGATCACAATACTTCCTTTACTTCGTACAAGGAATTACAAAGTAAATGCAAAAGAAACTGATTATTTCTATAATTGGTTAATATAAAATTACTTGTTTGATTATAATTAATATTTAAATGTTTTAATTTCTGAAGCCAAGATGCTCAACAAAATGTTTAATAACAGTATATTAACTCACTATTTCGAAAAATATGTTTTCAACTTTTAATTCACTAAACTTACTTTAAATTTAAAGTTTACTTTAAATAAAAAGTTTAAAGAATAATAAAAACTTTTTTATATTGTTTTTAATTTGGGAGTTCCCAATCAAGAAAAGGGTTTTAAGTTATTTTAGTGACTATTGTTTAGCAATACACGTATGTTTTGAGCATTAAAAACAATTGGGAGGAATTTTTTTTTATTTTGGAGGTTCCCGTACTCATGGGAAGGTACTGGATAAAATTAATTTTTAAGAAAGTAATCCCTAAATGGTGATAGTAAATTTAAAAAAATAATTTTTTAAATTAGTTAAAAAATGCAAAGAAATTTTGTTTGATGATGCAAATACAGCCATAATTTTAAATAAAATTATAATTTTCTATGAGGGGAAAAATGTTCGGGTAATTCTTTTGTGTCAGCAAATACTAAAGAGTAAGTGCTAATACAGGGTCATTCACGGGAACCGGATGTTTTTGAAGTAGGTTGTACTTGGGCGTTCGTGGTGGGAGGGGCACGTGGCTGGTGTGTGACGTTTCCTTTGTTCATAGCATTTACATTTTAGTCGTTGAGATGGAGCCGTGGACGCTACACCAACGCCTGTAAGCGTATGACAGTTTTGTGCGAAATGACGAATCCATAACTGCTGTTCAGCGAGATTTCCGCCGTCAGTTTAATATCCATCATAATGCAAGTGTCGCTTCTCGTAACACAATATTGCGATGGGTAAACAACCTTCGAACAAGTGGTTCAATATTGAAGAAACAACCACCGGGTCCCCGACGAACTGCTAGCACTCCGGAGAACATCGAACGAGTAAGGAAAGCCGTTGTCAGAAGGCCACGCCGCTCTATTCAGAGGCATTCAGCAGCGCTTCAAATGAGCACAGTACGGTAAGACGAATTCTGTATACAGACCTACATTTCCATCCTTACAAGATAGCCGTCGTGCAGCAGTTAAACGAGCAAGATTTCACGCAGAGATTACAATTTTGTCGACAAATGCTAACCGTTTTTTGAAGAAAATGAAAATTTGTTATTGTTAATGAGTGACGAAGCCCATTTTCATCTGAATGGCTTCGTCAACAAACAGAATTGCCGGTATTGGGCAGAAAGAAACCTACATAAGCTTCACGAGAGACCACTTCATAGCCCAAAGGTGAATGTCTGGTGTGCAATAGGAAAGGTCGGTGTTATCGGACCATATTTTTTTGAAGAAAATGACGCCATAACTGTAACAGCTGATCGTTACATTGCGATGTTGAATACGTTTTTCATCCCTGAGTTACGAAACCGGGGAATCGATTTTCAAAATGTGTTAATTCCAGCAGGATGGAGCTGCAGCGCACACAGCGAGGGCAACGATGGCTGTTCTCCGTAACTTGTTTCCGGGACGGATCGTTTCCAGATTCAGCAACATTCCTTGGCCCCCTCGGTCCCCCGACTTGACTAGTTGTGATTTTTTTCTGTGGGGGTTTCTGAAATAGCGTGTGTACGGCAATAAACCGCGTACATTGGAGGACCTAAAGATCGCAATTCGTCATCACGTCACCCAGATTGATGTAGACATGCTGCAAAGAATTGAAGCCAGTTACTGTGAAAGGCTACAACAATGTATTGCCCAAAATGGACATCACTTGCCGGACATAATTTTTCGTTCATGAGTCAGTACCAATAAAACCTTTTTAAAGTAAATATTCAATTTTTTATGATTATTTTAAAAACATCCGGTTCCCGTGAATGACCCTGTATAAACACTAAGATTGTTACATTTTAAATGCAATAGGTAACTTGCTAGATGGATTTAAATTTAGAATAAATTTAAAAGAGATTTTTTAAATATTTTTTATTACCACAGACCATTGGATTGGGATGGATAAAAAATTTTATAGTGGTTTGAGGGGCTATTGATGTAGAAAATATAGAGCCAAAAACTCCCAACTCCTTTTCTGAAGCAAGATGTAGCTAAAAAAAGAAAAATATATAGCAATTTTTTGGGGAGGGGAAATAATAAAAACTTTTGGTGATCTTGATAAATAAGCTTCAACTTTTGTAAAAAAACATTTTTTCTAAAATGCCCCAGTAAAGATTTGAAATTCTATTTCGGCCAAAACACCCCATCCCTTTATTTAATTTTTTCAAAAATATAATATTTTCTTTTCCCCGAAGGTAGTGCCTGTCTACCAAATTTGAAGAACATCGGTAAACGGAATCCAGATTTTTAAGACCATCTACAGACATACATACATACATACATACATACATACAAGCATACGCACAAATTTTTGTCCGTCTGACAAAAAATTGTTTTTTGACTTTTCACCGACTATTTATTACTTATTTTAAATATATATTTTTTTAGTTAAAAAAAAATTAATGTTTTAGAATCAGATTAAGGCACACACAATACCTAAATAATACCTATTTTTTTAGAATTTTTTTAATGGATCTTGTACTTTCCCGTTATTAGTTATAGCAGCAACACATTGTTATAATCGAAAAATTAAAAATTACAATACATATATAAAAACACTTTTCTGAATAAAAAACAATGAATGTACGAATAATTTGGTTAATTTGCTTTCATTATTCCAATCTATTCTGGACTGCTTCAACATACAAAACTTCTTTCTTTTCGCTTCTATGTTATGTTATCTTTCTCTCTTGATCTTCCTTTTTTCTTTTTCTAACCACTCCGAACTTACGATATCTGTTTCAAACATGCATTACTTTGCTTCACTCATCCAGACCATCGCAATCAATATAACTACAGTTTCCGATAATAAAATACACCTTGACCATTCCTGTTATGTGTTTATTTCTTATTTGTCTTATTCTTCATCACACTTATTCATCCATCTTAGCATTCTCACCTTCATCATTTAATTACATATTTTTGTTTAAAGATTGCTTAATAACCCATGTGTTTAAGTAAATTATTTGGTTTTGTTTTGTTTTTTCCTCTAGAATTGAGAAAGAATACATTTTTACCTCAGATTTTCTATTCTGTCACAATTTTTTTTTCTGTTTAGCTTACGGAAACACCGTAACGTATTACTTCAGAGGATGAATAAGGATGATATGTATGAATGTAAATGAAGTGTAGTCTTGTACAGACTCAGGTCGACCATTCCTGGGATGTATGATTAATTGAAACCCAGCTACCAAAGGACATCGTATCCATGATCTAGTATTCAAATCCGTATAAAAGTAACTGTCTTTACTAAGATTTGAATCTTAGAACTCTCGACTTCGAAATTAGCTGATTTGTGATGATGAGTTCACCACTACATCAAGACGGTGGGTATTCTATCACAGTAGTAATTGAATAGTTTAAATATGAATTACGAATATCTCGTCCAGTATACTATTGTTGGGTCAAGAAAAAAATAGAAGTTCCAACCAAAAAAAAATTCTGTAATTAATCCTCGCTAATTGGATATTAAGTGTTCATTTGGCTGTATAAGTCTCCAACTCATTGCCTTACGTATTTTCATCTAGACATCTAAAAACGTTATTTTCAATTTTGCACCAATTACGAAAACGTTTTTCACCACATAGCTTCCGCTTCACTATTGATTGTATTTTTATTATTACTATTCCAGTATAAAACTATGCTATTTAACATAATAAACAAAGAATCTGTATTTCTTGCAGCACATTATTTAAAAACCTATAAAACTAGAATTTTATATAATGAATAAACAAAAATTGAATTTAATATTTATATGGGATTACAAAACAGACACCAACGACTACTACATTGCGAGGACTAATTATTGACTATGTTTACAGAAGTGAATAGATGTTACTGCTGTCGGTGCTGCAACCTAAACTTAGCGTTAAGTACATATGTAACTTTTACGCAGGATTTTTCAATAATCATCTAAAACTGCGATCAAAATAAAGTTTCAGTTGTATATAATTAACCTAAATAATTTTTTTACAACTTTCTGTAATCTTGATAACTGGTATTTATACAAAACAATTACAACGTCTAAACCATCTCTGATACGATTTAACTTACGTATTAACTATATTGTTTATTTGTCGAGAAAACTTCCAAAATTTATTTAATTCAGTAATTTTTAATAAAATTTTTATTTAAATGAAAAGAACTTTTATCTTACAATCTCTTCATGAGCAAATTACTTACAACAGGCAGCCTATAACAAACGGATATATGGTACTTGAAAATTAAATTTAAATAAAATTTCAAATTTTATTCAGGTATTCATTGGTATTTAACGAAGCATTTTTTGTCAATTTACCGTTAATACAAACATGTAACCAAATCAAACATTACTTAAGGGTTTTAATAAGAGGTCTGAGGCGAATGAAGATTATTTCTAAGGTTGTTCTAATGTGTACATTTAGACTGTGTGCCATTATCAAAAAAGGAAGAGGCAATTTAGTTAGCCTGATAAGATATAACTTACTCCTGAAACCGACATACATATTTCTAAGACTACAAGAATCCCACGTTAAGAATTAGTAAGAATAGTGAAAACTGAGGTAGTTTCTATCGCTTTCATAACTCAACCCAATATGCAGATCGGCTTGCAAAACCCACCACATAAGAATGGTCAGCTGTGCAACTGACATTGATGCAATATTAACTTTGGTGATTGGTGGTATAATATGAATTATTACATTATTATTCTCAGTGAACTCCGACTGATCTTAAATGCTTACCAAGACTAAAAAGGTAATTTGAAACTATAAATTAGTATAGTTGAGGTTAATTTTGTTGAGGTTAATACATTATACTCGTAAACATTGTCTCTACACAATATGGATTTGTTTTGATGATATATTTATGATTTAAATATTTATTAACTAATATCAGCAGAGAGATGGCTCAACTTATGTAAAGACAAGCATGAAATGTTGCTGAGAATGTAATGTTATGTAATGTATGTAATGTAATGTAATGTAGTTAACTCTTGTTAACTACATCAAATTGTATTTAATTTTTTTTTTCGTTACTTTTGATTAATCCGCAAAGGACTAGTTACGCAGGTTAATGGTCTATTTAAAGCCTTTTAAAGTTATTTTGATTGTTATTGCTATTAACTTGCTGAATTTTATTTCTACTGTTGTGAATAGAGTATAATAAAGGGTAAAGAAATTTACTACGGTACTTCGTTTTTATCTTGTGTGAAAAGACGCAAAGAAACATTTCAGTAAATATATTAACAAATTAAAAGTAACTAAAAACCTATCAAGTTACCAACAAAAACCAAAAAAAAAAAAATATTCAATTGAACCACGACAGGTGAAATCTAATAATAATGTAAAAAAATAGAAAAAAAATCACATACAACTAAACAAACATATATACACTCATAAATATTCAAATATATATATACACACACAAACTTGCGAGCGAATACAAAAGCATGGTAAGACTTAGGTTCAGTTGTAATCACATAAGCAGTTCTTTCAAACTGCCCAATTTTAATTATTTTTAAAAGAAAACCTACAAAGACCTTATGTTTTCCTAAGTTAAAAACTATTAGCATTTCCTTTGTGCGTTGAAAAAAGAATGAATTAATTAATTTGTTTTGTAGGCAACATTCATATTTATGTTACGTGGAAATTTAATAATACAAGAATAATTCTAACAACATTTAAATTCAAACTGGTATCCATTGCACGTTAAATCATAACACATCGATATAAAAGTACGTTTCTACAATAAAATAAGCAATTTTATACTTTCAATTCTCTTTGTACTAAGAAATTCTGTGATGTGGGAATTAGAACTAGTAAAATTGCATTCGGGCGCAATCACATCTCGACTAATTAAGCGAAATTTTGTTACACTTCTTATTCAAAATTGACAGGATAAGGATATAAAGACTAATTGGATGGCCGGGTTGGGTTGAGTAAATAAAAATTCGCAACTTGTACATCTACGAAATAAAAAAAAATAAATTGTTAGGGGAAAAACAATTGTAAAACAAATTGTTAGGGATGTAGGATGTAGGGGGTATACCGAAATGAAACGACTAGCACTAGATAGGGAATCTTGGAGAGCTGCATCAAACCAGTCAAAAGACTGAAGACAAAAAAAACATCTACGAAAATAATGATAAATAATTTTTTGCGTTAGAATTATATGATATACATATTTGAAGGTTTATTGTTTATTATTGATCTCAGTTTATCAATACATAAAAAATTATAATGTAAAATTACACTACATTCGCACTCAGGTTAAGCTTTACCGCACACTAAATAGTGCAGAAATCTGAATAATTCTATAACTATAGATAATCATTCAGATAGCGCAACAGTTTTTGGATATTAAAAGAACACAGTTCTTTACAAAACACACATACATTAAGATTTTTAAAATTAATTACACTTAATTCAGCCAATTATTATTGCTTCCTTAATTAACTGAGACAGACAACATTGAAATAATATATAATTACTTCATAAATTGTCCATTTAGAAACAATAAAAATTTGTAATGATTTTGTTATCGGAAATACATAGTATGAAATCAATTGGTATATCTTGAGACCTGTATCTTATTGTAAAGATGTCAAATAATGTACTTTTACGGCTATTTTTTCGTATTATAGATAAATTGCTTATCTTCAAGCGTAATTTTGCGTTTCAAATTGCTAATTTCTATAGTACGGTAATATTTTTATTATGATCAGTGTCAAATTTTGTATCCCAGATAACATTTCTTAAAAGTTCGAACAGATAATCTTTGTTTTTCATTCTGCACCACTATAATACAAAAATACATTACGTTTTCATCGGTAAAATTAAATTACACATACGTAAAACACATTATAATTCGTGTAGTTGATTATTGTTATTAGCCACGTACAAAATATTTATATATATATATGAATAGTAAAATTTAAAAAAAAAAACAATCACACAATTTTCAAATTTATGCAGAATTGTAAAAAATCCCTTTACTTTATAATAAAATATTAATGATTAAACAAAATACAGTACTACTCATAATACTCGGTCCCCAAAGCGAACGCTCCCGAATAATCCAATACTGATTCGTAAAGAAAAAACAGATTACACAAATTTCCAACCAATCAGAATATAGCGCGTTCTTAATTAATCGGCTTAATCAAGCCACATGGATTTATTCAATTTTTTCGATTACGCGAAACGCAAGTTCATCACTGCAAGAGGTCAAGGTTAAAAGAACTTTGCAGTTCTCAGATTTTACTGTACATGAATGTCCCTTTTTATGACGTATATGATAACTTCCTTCTTTTTTTAATATAATTGAAAAAAAAGTTTATATCAATTTTGATTAATTGCTATAATTATTGACGCGAAAATCTTCAGACAAACACACGATGTATAGATTTATACGAGTACTAGCGGACCCGACAAACGTTGTCCTGACGCGACATTATTCTGTAATAAATGCACACACATAAATATAAGTAAATTAATAAAGTTAAAATTAGCAGAAATGTGTTCGAAATTTCATTAAAATGATTATTAGTATGATATTATCAGTTTGTAATTGTTGTATTATTGTAATGGGTTTATTGATTAATTATGTGTAGTATGGTTAATATTTATTTTCACAAAATATTGAGATGTCCGATGAAAATTGAATTAAAAAATCGAAACGTCGTAAAATGAATAATTACTGAAATTAATAAATTTTTATCCACATTACTACTAATTTTCACTTATCATTCTAAAAAACTACCTCCTAAATATTTTTTTTAAATTTAAAAATTTTGATATTTCATAACCATGTAACAGCTTAATTAATCAATTATTAAAAAAATTAAAGCACTGTAAAAAAGCAACGTAGTTAAAATTTTAGAAGAAATTTTTATCATTTTTCTCATTCTTTATATTAACATCTATTTTACCAAATTTTAGATAATTGTAAATTAAAAATAATTTTAGAAAACTTTTTATATAATTAATCAGCTAAAACATTATAAATTCAATTTTATAAATATACTTTAAACTATATTATAAGTCACTTATATTTTAATTTTATAAATGTTATAATTTATTTTACAAACTTAATTTTATTTTCAAAGAGTCGTTCAATACTTCATAAGTGGCATAGAATCGAATGAGAACTGACAATTTAAATTTGTAGGTTAAGTTGATTGTTATTGAATGCACGTGTATACATCATTAAAATTCATGAAAAATCATGTAAAATACTCACTTCAATACTGCACCTTACAAATTTGCACAATGTACATTTTTTAATTAAACTTTAAAACGTTATTTCAATAAATAACAATATAATATAATATTCTCAATAAGCGCGCAATTCTAGGAGACTCGGCAATGCTTCGCTATTGCTAGATCTGAGTATTCATACAGATTAAATAACAACAATTGAAAGTTTCATAAAACCTTAAAAAACTGAACATTAGCAATTTAACAAAATCTAACCTTTGACTTTATAAAACTCAGAATGTAAATAAATCCAAATGGCAAAACAACAGCACTACCTATCGGATTTAATTCACACCACTCTCTAATCACAGTATTCGGTGGAAAATAATTTTTTAACAAAACGTGTTGTGGCTGCAAAATCATTACAATTAATATTGAACATTAAGAAACTTACAAAACATTACGGAACCTTATAAAATTTCACCTTTAACTTTATAAAATTCAGAATGTAAATAAATCCAATTGTCAGAACAGCACTACATATCGGATTTAATTCAAACTATTTTCTAAACACAGTAGTCCGTTAAAAATACGAATTTTAATGTAAGAAAAACACTAAGCTACGACGCAAGTAACTGATATCCGAAAAAGCAACAAAATAAAAAAAATTCCTAGAATCCGATCGCAGCACCAACTACCGGGTTTGACTGATAAACCAAAAATTAAAAAAAACTTCTAAAACGCGATCGCAGCTCTGCCTACCGGACCCACACGCTGCCTACCAGACCCAATTGTGAACCTTAACCATCCCAAGATCAACAACACATAAATAAATTAAAAAAACATTTTCACTTCAATACTGTACCTTACAAATTTGCACAATGTATATTTTTTAATTACACTTTAAAACGTTATTTCAATAAATAATAATATAAAATAATATAATATTTCTCAATATGCTCACAATTCTAAATGCAATCGCAGTGCTGCCTACTTGTTACTTAATCAGTTGTGATTTTGTTTACATTGGCAACGGCCATACGGGCTCTTTGCGATTGGTCGTTGTGTTTGACAGCGGCCATCTTGCATTGATCTGATTGGTTTTCCTTTGTTTACATTTCCATCTGATTTATTAGCCTCTTATTTATTAAAAAACTGTTTTCTCGCGATTTTTGTAACACAATAATAACACAAAATTACCAAATATTTATCTCAATTTGATCGCAGCACCAACTGTCGGGACAAACTAAAATTAAAATAGAATATTATTGAATATTCGATAATGCGATGGTAGTGCAGTCTGCTGGATCCAATGTAAATCATTCAAAAATCAACAACTACTTATAAATAAAAAATTAATTAAAAAAAAATTTTCCAGTGGACCAAATTGTTAATCTAAATCATTCTCTAATCCCCTTGAAGACACACACAAAATTTCATCAAAATCAGTCCTGCCGTTTAGGAGGAGTTCACTTTCATATACACGCACGAAAGAAATATATATCCTAGATATATTTATATCTATATATAGATATAATTTTTTTTTATGGTAGTAGTCCGTAATCTCTCTATCTGCTAATTTATCGTTGAAAAAACCATTAAATTGCAACGATATTAAGTTTCAGATGTGCTGGTTGATAAGCAGGAATTCACAGCTTTCACTATTTAACAAACGGTTATTTTGTAAGACGATTCTGAAACCGATTGGACCTACGAGATCCAACTTTGGAGTACTACAAGCAGCAGCAATATCAAGACAATACAGTGATTCCAAAACGAATTACTGAGGAACATAACAGAGGCGACTTGGTTCATAAAAAACAATGAGATCCAAGAATATTTGAGAAGAAATACAGCGTCTCGGTATAAAGTATAAACTGAGGCTAAACACACACGTGAATTATTTAGCTATTAACCTTTTAGACAACAGCGAAGACGTCAGAAGGCTAAAACGAGTACACGTGTTGGACCTTGGTGACTATGTAACTTGAGATGGAGTAGCATCAACTGAATATTACCCATCAATTCATTTCTTCAGCTCGATCAATTTTAATTATTGTTCTTTAGTTACTAATTTTAACTATATATTCTTTTCTCCCAGTGTTTTATCATTTTTTCTTGCTTATTAATCCTTATTATCGTTTTTGTTTTGTGTTGACTACCCATGGTAATGTTCTCTGACTTAACTTTATGGGTATACTAAGTTGAATGTTCTGTATAGGAATATTAGAATGTAATTTTCAAAATAAAATTTACAATCGGTTACAATATTAAAGAAACCGTACGTAAACATCATATAAAATCACATGAATCCATCGAAATCACATACATCACATGGTTTCCATCGAAACTCTTTAAATATTACATTCTAATATTCCTATACAGAACATTCAACTTAGTACACCATAAAGTTAAGTCAGAAAACATTACCATGGGTAGTCAACACAAAACAAAAACGATCATAAAGATTAATAAGCAAGAGAAATGATGAAACACTGGGAGAAAAAAAAAATAGTTAAAATTAGTAACGAAAGAACAATAACTAAAATTGATCGAACTGAAATAATGATTTCGATGGATTTATGTGATTTTATATGATGTTTAAGTATGGTTTCTTTAATATTGTAACCGATTGTAAATTTTATTTTGAGCAAAAAAAAAATCCAACGAAAGCTCTGATAGATTTCAGATATCTAATAGCTTGCTAACTTTAGCTTCATCATCACCCAAATGATGAAAAATCCCTGTTACAGTTTAAATTTACGATGTAAAAGCTGCCTGTTAAACTTCAAAGAAAGAACGGAGTGTTATTTCTTGATAAACCTGGATGATTATCCAGGTTGACAAAAAGGCATTTGAAAATGTATCTTTACTGAAAATAGTAAATATTCGTTACTAATAAAATTAACCATATGAGAATAAATTACTAAATTATTCGTTCTTTCTCCTTCCTATTTAACAAAATATTTTCAAAAGGACTTTCACAATGAAAACAGGTAATGAAACTTAATGGCCAACAGAGTGATATATCATTAGTTGCTTCTAATATAATGGAATATTTTCGTTGAAAGAATTTGTAGAAAGATTAATTTATTATATTTTTCTATTAAATTTTATTTTCTTTTTGGATGGGTTGTTAGGGGTTCGCCCTTCTAATACAGAATCATAAATTAAACTCTTAAAGTTTGGTATTTAATAGACTATAAAGTATTCGTATCGCTATCACAACCTACAGTAAATTTTGTCTCATGAATTTCTTCATGAAAACAATGAGTTGAAATAAAAAAAAAAACTAGAAAGGAAAGAAAAGAATTACAACAAAGAAATCAATTGAAAGTTTATCATCGAAATGTAATAAAACCCCGTTTCTGGTCCTCTTAAGAGTTCAGTCCCTTAAAAATTACATTCGATGTATAAAATTGATGTCTACAATCAGACGTACATTTTATAGGCATAATGTGATTAACTGGTAATTTATTTATCAATTCAAGTTTTTTTTTTACTTATATACAATAAAATTTGTTATCTTTCAAAATAAATTTCAGTAACTGTTTTTTTCTTTAGAATAAAACAAATAAAACTTTTAAATTTCGATCAATCCTTTATTTATAATCTTAATTCGATACAGAATCATTTCTTGTAAACAGTATAAATTCTGTTACAAATGTTTCTTTTTTGACTTCAGTAGATTTTTTTTAGCCGGTTAGTAATTTCATTTTGAGTAATATATTAATATGATAATATAAAATAATTTTAATCCCTCCAAAGTAAAATAGTTGAATTGCTTTAATTACAGACTTTCTTATGAAAATATTAAGATATTTACTTACTATAAATATTCAATTTTTCAATCCGAAAAAAAAAATTGTTAAATAATTAAAAACTTTTTCACAAAATAATGCGTTTTAAATACGTTTTTATAAATACTGATTTTATAAGAAGTTAAAACTTCTTATACGTGTTATAATGTAACACAATATAAAAATAATAACATAGAAATTGTAGTCTGCAGTTGACAGCTGCAAAAAAAAAAACTTCTTTCTTTAATAATAATAATCATCTTTTTTTAGGGGGTGGAGAAGTGAGATGGAAATGCGATTACGCACGGAGTGTCGGACTCCCACTGGTGTTCTTATCCTACCGTCATCAGCAGACTACCGACTAAAACCACCCCCCTTTCCACCAGAACTCGACCCGAAACCGTTTTACTCATAACTTCAGGCCGACTCCTCCTATCCTAGCCTGAGAAAGCCACTACTTAATTTTCACCTGGATCAGGAGTTTCCCGGTCGCCCTTCTTGGTTCTGAGAATGCTACCGACGAATCGGGTCGCACTCTTCCAATTGCTCATGCTACGAAGTATCATCGCAACCACGTTGTGGAGGCTCAGTGCTCCGAGATCCACTTCTAGTGTCCCTCAATCTGCCGCTCACCAACAACATATATAAAACGTGTGCTCGGCGTCGTCCCGTGCACCAAGGCAATAGAGGCAGTCGAGGGCCAGGTCTTTTCCTGCAGCATGGAGACAAGCGTGGAAGTACCCATAACTCGTTAAAAACTGAGTCACGTAGTACTCCACCTCTCCATGCCATCGCTCTGTTTATGGTTCACGTATGATAGAGGGATAAGTCTTGCGGTCCATCATTCTCTGGTCTTGTGATCCTAGGTCACTTGCCAGGCGAGGAAAGTGCCAGTCCATTCTTCCTCGGCGATAGTCTCCCGGTCTTCGCCGACCCGTCGCTTCCTGTATGCCGTCTGACGCTCCCTTGCTAAGAGAACAATGGGTATAACGCCGGCGACCATCAGAACGGCAGGCTGCGGTGCGCTGCACCTGCGCGAACCGCTTTCGTTTTCTCTCGAATCTTAACGCCTGGGCCCACACTTCCGCCTAGTATATCAGGACGAAAAGCACCATGGACATCAGCAGTCGCCGTCTGCTGGCCTTCAGACATTCACCATGAGCCGGCTGAGAGCAGTTACGGCTCTAGCAGCTTTGTCGGCGGCTCTCCAAAGCTGAGTTTCCGGTCAATCATCATACCGAGTTACTTTGCGGCCGGCTTGGTCTTGATAACCTCATCTCCTACCCGGAGCGGGAAAATGGTGTCAATATGCTTCTTCGTTAGAACGTTAGAATTACGATCTCTGTCTTGCTGAGGATTGGAGACACTCCCGTTAATCCCATCATGGCTACGATTGGGGAGGGGTTAATAATTTGAATTAATTATGCTTATAAATATGTGTATGTAAAAATTTATAACAAAAGATACATTTTTAATTTTAAAAAAAATACGTTAAACATACTTTTTTCCTGTTTAGCCTCCGGTAACTACCGTTTAGATAATTCTTCAGAGGATGAATGAGGATGATATGTATGAGTGTAAATGAAGGGTAGTCTTGTACATTCACAGTTCGACCATTCCTGAGATGTGTGGTTAATTGAAACCCAACCACCAAAGAACACCGGTATCCACGATCTAGTATTCAAATCCGTGTATAAATAACTGGCTTTACTAGGACTTGAACGCTGGAACTCTCCAAATCAGCTGATTTGGGAAGACGCGTTCACCACTAGACCAACTCGGTGGGTACGTTAAACATACTTAATTAGAACTATTTTATTGATAGCTGTTCACAATAACTTGTTAACTAACTTCAGCATATTATGGCTAATAGATAGAAAAAAATTCTCTCAAGGTAAATTTATTCGTATACAGCTACAAAAAACTTACATTTACGCCCTTAAGAATACTATAAAATCTTAAGAATAAATGAAACTTAGATTTATTCACTAAATTTTGTTTTAAATTACAGAAAAAAAAAGTTTCAAATAACTCTTTTGTAAGACCAGTTGGTATCATGTCAAAAATAATGAAAAAATTGTTTCTGCTCTTAGAAAAATGTAAAAACCAATTGTAACTATGCAGTACAAACCTTCCCTCTGCCTTTTCCATAGAAAGTATGGCATGAAAATTATTCCTGAGCGGTTGTACGTCATTTCTACGAGTGATTTATAACTAATTTCAGATGACCTACAAGCGTTATCGGTTATGCCACTTAGCACAGAGGATATACAATATAACCTAACAACATAATTTTCAAAGTTAAACATATTTTTTTTAAATTTAGACAACGATTAACTCAAAGAGTGAAAATACTGTTTAAGATACAAGCTACAAAACCCGGGAAGAAGTTCTTATCTGAAAAGATCGTAGCTTGAAAATTGGTGACTGTAGACCCCTGTACTAAATATTTTTAGATGATGTTGACTTATTTTCATTGTTGTCTTATTTTCAATGAATCAGTACACAATTCTAAATTTCCTGGCTATTGGCTGTAATTGTACGGAGATTTCTTCCCATGTGGAGTTCCTAATTTCCCATGTGTCGCCTCTGCAGGTGGCGAATTGGAGAATGTTCATTAGATATTTTGTGTACTGGGGAAATAAAATACCCGGGGCGGGCAAAAATTAGGACTGCTGCCTTGAAGTAAGGAGTTGGCTGTCTAAAGGATAGGAGATGATCCGTATAGAAAATAACCTGGTCCCCCAGGTTGGGGGTTTTGCTTCGGGCAACAACCCGACCAACGGTTTCGTTACTCGTTACGAAACCAATAAACAAGTCTCGAAATGGACTGTCTTATTTGGAAGCGGAATGAAATCGAAATAAGAATATGAATTATGGCCGGCGGAAAAAATCGGGAATATAACAGGTTGGCTACTTGGAATGTGAGGACATGAGATTTGTGGTAAAATGCAGGAAGTAGCAAATGATTGTGATAAGAATAGAAGTGGCCACCCTATAATAAGATGGATGGATGATGTTCTTGATGATCTTGGAAGGTTGGATGTGAGATATTACACAAAGATGGCGATGGAGAACGTTGGAGAGGATTGGTGATGGAGGCCAAAACTCACATTGGGCTGTACTGCCAAAGAAGAAGAAGAAAAACAAGAAGAAGATATGGAGATTATTTATCTTAGATACTGAAGAAGAAATATTTTTACTTTGTAAGATGTGTCTAAAGTGACACATATTCATGATTCACATATAATCATGGTTTATTAAACAAAATAATAAGATAATAAAACTATCTGAAACTAATTTTATTTTCTTATAATACTAACTGATAAATTTATCCGTACCACATTCAAATACCTCGTATAAATTTATTTATACGAGGTATAAATAATCTTAAAATAATAAATAATTTTATAGGTGTCAATAAAAAACTGCATTTCTTTTCCGTATTCTGTGTATATCTGTAACTTATTAAATTTCTCTACTTTCAGGCCAAACATATGTCGTTAATTAGAGCCCAAGGACAGTGATAGTCGATAAACAGTATTGCAGAGCCATTAACATTAAAACACATCTGACAAGTACTCTATCACTTTATAACTATATTTTACTCTATAACTTTATTTTAATTTCCTTATTCTATTTTTTTTTTAAACATTCTCATTTTAAATTACAACTTTAATTTTTCCATTTTAAACTGATAATTTTTTTTTCTAAAACGCTACTCATAGCATTTTATTTAAATTTAAAAGCATTTACCGAAATTTCATTTGTTATTTCATATATCTCATTAAAACACCGCCCACAAACAATTAGGAGTAAAATACCATTAACCAACGGATACCCTAAAACTTTACTTCTTTGGAAAAAAATTCAGATGAAAGCGTTAACTAGAAATTTTCAAATAAATAACTTTATATACTGAAAATCTTTTAAATTCTTTAATAAAGTTTGAAAAATCAGATATGTCTTATACAAAAACAATTTTTATAGTAATTGGGGAATATAATACCATGCTAGAATATTTAGAGCACCAAAAAGAAAATCCTAATCATTCATCTTTTTGGAGAGGTCCCTTTGTGTCACAAAAACTGAAAGGACGGTATTAGGAATTCTTTAGTTTCCTAAATATATCGTATTTTCCGCCAATCATTTGCATGATCTCTTTTAGCAATAATATGAATATATCATATATGTGTAATAACATTGATTACAAAAAAAACAACTATTTTTTTCATTTCTCACATTTTCTTCAGAGGTAAATCCTTTTAAACTTCAGAGAAAAATTATTTCTCCATAAAGAGAAATTCACACGTACTTCGGGCAGATGTGCTGAGTACATACAGAACTTTGATTGGCAAGCACTAAACCTTGTTCTACATGTAATGATGATTATTAGTAGTACTAGTGGTCTTATCAAGGTTAATGTTGAAATTGAATTTGTCAGTTATGTTAATGCCGTGAAGTGTGAATGAACACACTCTAAACGGGTGATTTCAATTACTTAAAGGGGAACGTTCAATTGTTCGTCAGCTAAATTGACGTTCCCATAACGGTTCACATACTGAACTCAAAGCTCTTTACTTACTTCTTTCTCCTGTCATTAAGAATCCTACATTTTTTTTGGAACATTTCACCATTTGCACTTATTATCAGTTAATTTTACAATCCTTTTTCATTATTATCCGTTTCATATACTACATCCTTGATGAAGTTTTTTGATATTTCATCTTCCTCTGCAATTTCTTCATTATACTGTTATCTTTTCACAGTCATAACGTAATGTATGACAAATGAGCTCATTTATATTATTTTTCTCCCTATTTAAGTTCTTTTTTCTTTATCTGTTGTGAATACATTTCTTTTTTAATTCGATCTTCGTAGTATTCTCCTTGAACATCATGGTTTGAATGCTTCAGTCTTTCCTTCAACAACATACTCCTCCTAAAAATACTACTCGACACATCGTTTAATCTTAATTAAAAAATTAGCGACTATTATAGCTTTCTGTAGAATACTAAGATTTTCTCTTTGGAAGTCACAAAATTTATTAACTGAACTGAACATTACTTTAATTTTAAACGTCATAACTTCCTCTGTGCAATCTTACGGATTTCAGAACTATGTGTGGACAACTATATGTTTTAAAGGAGAAAAAGTACCTTAATAAAAAATTTCAAATATCAACGAAAATATTCAAGATTTCACGTTATAATCAATTCCACGTCGTAATGGCTTCACGCCATGAACAATAGTAGACATACTTGCAGCAAAAATTATAATAACGAAATATTTACTTTTAACAAACCTCATTTATATTTTATTTTATAGGATAAATAACTGATGTAGGAGTTTTAGTATTTTCTTAGAAATGAATTTAAAGTAATAGAGCAACAAATAAAAAAAGACAGTAAAAATTCTATTTATATTATTATTAATTTTTACCTTGTTTTATCGTTGTAGTCTGTCGGTCGGACAGGAGTCAATTAGTTCATGTAAAAATGAAATAAAGTGGTGAAAATAAAATAAGCAGGGTGATAAGTCATTCACCTTTGTATATGTACTTATATGTTTTAGAAAAAGATAGAAAAAGAAGGTACACTTGGTTAACATAATAGGTTAGCTAAGTCAATTAAAATTCTCGTTAACGTCCCATAAACCTGCCAACAGCTTTGCAAACAATCCTACCTATATATTCATTAAACTAAAACTAAACTCCAACAGACTATTAAAAACTCAGTAGCAGCTCATGATAATAAAAAAATAAATATAAAAATGCAGCCCAAAGATATTAAGATAGCAATAACTTCATCAGTGGAATATAATCAGACCATGAACTAGACGATTATTTTATAAAAAAAAAAACGAAATCTATACTGCAGGAAAGAAATTTTTAAAAATGAAACAATCAGTAAAGATACAGAAATTAGTTTAAAAAAAAATCTTTAGTACACAATTTATATAACGACCCGATATAAGAGAAAAAACAAAAAGCAACTAATGTAGGTACTTAAACAGTTTGTGGAAAGACAATTAATTGATTATTGGAACTAATTAACACTCCGATATTCTGAAACTCTCTCAAAAAAATGGATTTAAACCAGCATACGTTGAACATAACGCGTAAGGGGTTTAAGACAATCAAGGACGAATTCGTTTGTTCACTTAATAATAAATTAATGCATGATTTTAAATGGACATTCTCGTACTTTTTAATCATCTTTCACGTGCACACGCACGCGTACACCTTCTCACTCACTCTCATCTCTCTCTCTCTCTCTTTTCTCTTTCATACACATGAAGTAATGTGAGTGAGTTAACATTTTTATTAAATCGAAGGCCTTTTATGTATTTCTTCTAACAATTTTCTGTTCTTAAATTATATCATAAATTGAAAAATATTGTAAACTTGTTATACAAAAAGTTGTTAGAAGATGGGTAACAATCAATGCTTAAAAAAAAATAATAATGTAAGTTAAGGGTTTTTATTTATTATGAACATCGTTATTTGAAATTGAAAATGTTAAAAGAAAACTAAACGGAAAATAATATAAGATCTTTGATTTTTTTTTTACAGTTATTATGAAGTTAATTTATTAATAAGGTTTTTATAGTCATCGACAAAGATACAACCTGACTAGTTATATTAACTTCCAGACAAGGTTTTTTTCTCCATCGATTTCCCCGCCCCTTGGAACCGAATTCACGACTAAGCATAAGCTCAGGTCCAAGGGGTGCCATCGCCTCATACTACCTTGGAAGGGCACAAGGCCCCGCCCAGGCAGCCGGGACTCGGTCTTCCTTGCTTGCCAAGCCACAAATGAGGGAATCCCAAAGACATCCAGACAAAGTTTTAGGCTAATATAATTGATTTTATTTACATTTTATATTATATGTATATATTCTATCCCGTTAGAATATTAAAAGCGAAAAAAAGCCATATCTGATCGGAATTCGAACCCAGAATCTCCGCATGAAATGCCAAGACACTACCTATACATTTTTCAGTAAAAAAAAAACATTTTTCAGTATAAATCTTCGGTTTTACTTCTTTTTGTGTGTTTTATATTTAAATTAGTATAACTGAACTGAGTAAGTACAAAAATTATTAATGAAAATTTTATGAAAAATGAAACCTATAATTTTTTAAATACTTGATATACTATGTTTTAAGATCTTCTTGGAATATTAATGTCATTTTTTTTCTCAGATGTGTACGATTAAATAGAAAATGCATTATTCTTCTAAAAGCACACTTTAAATCCCTTGAAACCATGTTTACAATTATTAAAAGTTTAATCATTGTAAATTTATTATGTTTTTGAAACTTTAAATTTTATGTACATACATAGTTGGTTTGGATTTAATAAAACCTTTAATTTATAAACATATTTATTAACATTTAAAAAATTAAGTACCAAAAATAAGCCTCATATCCACTCATTTATAAGTCAATTATTAAAAACAAAACACTGTATATTCGGCTATCACTCTATATATATATATATATATATATATATATCCCTCTATTCGGCTTTATATATATATATATATATATATATATATATATATATATATATATATATATATCTTCCCCTTTCTTTCACCGAGAAAAAATGATTAAATGTTAAAAGGACAGGAAATTAAATGCTATTCAACGTGATGTTTAGGTGGTTCAAACTAAAAAATTTTATCTGTGTCAACACAGATATTAAAAAATTTATAAAAATTATCTGTATTTTTATTAATTTACTAGCAGATCCGATAATGCTTCGCTATTGCTAGATTTGAGTATTTATATAAATTAAATGAACACAATTGGAAGTTTAATAAAACATTAACAAAATGGACAATTCAGAACTTCACAAAATTTATCCTTTCCCTTTTACCCTTTCTCCTTTTTTCCCCTTTCCTATTCCTTTTTCCTTTTCCCGTTTTTCTTTTCCCATTTTTCGTTTTAACCATATTCAATTTCTCCCCTTTCTTTCCACTCTCCCTTTCATTCCCTTATTTCTTTCTCTTCCCCCCCCCCTCTTTCGCTCTTTCACCTTTTATTTTTTATCTTTTTCCTTTACCCCGTTTCCCTTTTTTTTATTTTTTCCACTTTTCTCCTTCTTCCCTTTTTTCTTTTTCGATTTTTCCCTTTTCTGATTTTCCCTTTCTCCCTTTTTCCCCGCGCGTAAATCGGTCCAGTAGTTTTTTAGTCTATACCGGACACACATATCGAAAACATTGAAATGGAATCGTAAAATATTTAGAATAGCGTGTGTTGCTTTTACGTCCAACAGATAGCGCTGTCTTTATAAAAAAAATTACGTTTTTACCTGTCACAGGTGACATGTTAGGTATATAAATAGTAGGTATATAAAAACACGCGCGTATTCGAATGCAACGTAGTGTTAAAATTTCAAAGCATCGGTAAAGAACTTTCGGAGATTTAACATTTTGAACAAACGAACATTTACATTTTTATTTATATGTACATTATTAGTTATTACTAATAACCTTTATTACATTTAGCGGAGAAAAGATAAAAAAAGAGGCAAAAAGTTATCAGCTTGCATTACGGTGCGCAAGCGTACAGCCGGGTTGAGTGTCTGCAATAACTCGATTGTTTGTCAAGGATTTTTATAAATGAAGTGTCATTTTGTTGTAAATAAAATTCTTAATAAATTTTGTTTAGCAAAAATTTGATCAAACAAATAAATTAAAAAGATATTGAAGATTAAAAAATTAAGCTGACTGCCATTTTGAAATCTTTGAAGGTAACAATTTAAAAAAAATTTATTTTGTAGAACAATACACTAGTCTTAGATGTGCCAAATTTAATTAAAGTAGGTTCACCCGTTTCTGAGAAATAGTTTTTTGTTGAAAATCACAAAATGGCGTCCAGAAGGAAAACAGAGAAAAATAGGATTCATGTCGATATGAACCTTTTTTGTTTATTTTGATGTCCTGAATCAGGAACTGATTAAGTTCAACTAAAACGTCCCAGAACACTCCGTATATATACAGAGTGATTCTAAAATGGTGGACTGACTATACTTTTTCGGTTTCTACTTCTAAAATTAAACAAAAAATATCCTTAGGAAAATGACAACTTCCCCTTCGTTCTCACCCTGTCCGCCATTTTGTTGTTTTTATATAATAATTTTAATCTCAAGTTCAGATGTACGAATCACATTAAAATTTGGTAAGCACCTTGGTAATAAAGTTTTAAAATTAGCAAAAAATCAAGACTTAAATACCTTCGCAAATTACAAAATGACGGTCATGTTTATTTTTCAATACGTTATATCTCCATAAATATTAGTTTTATCAAAATTTATTTTTTTACTAAACATATTAAACATTTTATTTTGAATAAAATAACATTTAATTTTTTTTAAATCGGTTGATTAATAGTCGAGTTATAGAAGAAAATTGATTTAATAATTATGTGTCTGTTTTCATGTTTCCAAAAAATTACGTCATTTTCAAAAAATGATTACGGTTTGTCATCAAAATTTTATACTGCTTAATAAAGAAGAAAGTATGTTCACTAAAATAAATTCCAATTAGTTTACAATAGATTTTTGACACATTTCAGTTTGTATATTCCAATATTTTCAGAGCAAATATATTAAGTTTTATTTCATTCATTTTTTTTTAACACTATAAACTCTTAATCTCTCAGTAAAAATAAAAAAATAATTATCTTTGAATTTTATATAATAACACCTAAAAATCTTTCCTTGGTAAGGACCATTACTTTAAGTGCGGTAAACCTTTAATAGAAGATACAGAACATCAAAATGTTAATACAAACGAATATCACGAAGTCTGTTGGAGAAAAAATCGTATAAACTAGTTAGATAAATATAAATTATGGACCATAAAACAATTTTTTTTTAAAAACGAGAAAAAGTAACAAACAGGAACCGGAACGCGATTACTATACTGTTTTTTATTTTTGTTTTAAACGGCTATGCTTACTCCTTTCTCGAAATAGTTAAAGAAATTCTCTGTTTGAGATTTTTATGAAAATAAAAACAACATAATTGTTTTCTAATTATATTAAAATCGGATTAAAGACTATAAAAAATATTACTTTTTACAAATCTCATAAAAGAAAAGTACAAAAACAGGAATAAATTATTCCTAATATAAGTAAAAAAATCCCTTTCGGCACGCTGGAAGGCGGAGGTAGATTTCACCGGTGCTTAGTAGGGGATAAAAAATATTTACACCTTAAAGTTAAGAAAAACTTTAAATTTACTCAATACGATAATGGTCGCATGTAGAAAAAAGTTTTGGCAAGGGATGGTCATATCAAAAATTGTTACAGACAGATGTTTTAGGTAATGTTTAAAGGACTAACGTTCATTTTAAACCGATTCGATACTTGCCTATTAAGGGAAATATGATTTTTTGTCTTCGAAACCACATTTTTTTCACCCATGAGCGAAGGTTGGAGATATCAAAAAACTTTATTTACATATGTTTTAGGGCCTTATCCAAAGAGATAGTAGGAACTTTAAACGAATTCAATATTTTACTTAATAGGAAAGTTATAGCGATATTTTGTTTTTTCGAAAAAGCCCTCGTTTTTCCACCCGACATGCTTCGATTTTGCCAATTAATGAACTCCACCGAGATGAAAGGTCGTTATATTTATGTATCAATTTAAAAGTGATTGGCGCAAAATTACAGCAGTTATCAAGTCTACAAGAAAGTGAAATATATATATACACGAGGGCAAGTCAATTATTATCCGCTATTTAGTTATATTTTTGTTTATGTTGGTAGTACTATCGTGTTGCGTAGATAAGGCATGCATGGTTTAATTGTTGTTTTGTCTGTGCAGGTTTGATGCTGCTAGGTTAGTTCCAGTATTGCTGCCTTGCTGCTAACCATGGCTGCTCCCCGCTTTCTGTTTGCATCAAAGAAGAGCAACGTTCAGTGATCCGTTTTTTGTGGTTAGAAGGTGTATCAGGGGCCGAAATTCATCGAAGACTTTGCCTACGGAAATCATCCACACAGACTTGGGTTTCATAAAGTCTGTGCAATATGGGTTCCAAAACATTTGTATTGCAATAAATTTTATTGCAATACTACATTGCGGGTAATATTTGACTTAACCTCGTATATATATATATATATATATATATATATATATATAGATTTATACGAGTACTAGCGGACCCATCAGAGCGTTATCCTGACGCGGCATTATTCTGTAATAAATGCAAACACATAAATATAAATAACTTAATTAAGTTAAAATTAGCAGGAATGTGTTCTAAATTTCATTAAAATGACTATTAGTATGATATTATCAGTTTGTGATTGTTGTATTATTGTAATGGGTTTATTGAGTAATTATGTGTAGTATGGTTAATATTTATTTTCACTAAATATTGAGATGTCCGATGAAAATTGAATTAAAAAAAAGAAACGTCGTAAAATGAATAATTACTGTAATTAATAAATTTTCATCCACATTACTACTAATTTTCACTTAACATCATTCTAAAAAAGTACCTCCTACACATTTTTTTTTAACTTAATAATTTTGATGTTTCATAACCATGTAACAGCTTAATTAATCAATTAATAAAAAAAATTAAAGCACTGTAAAAAAGCAACGTAGTTAAAATTTTATTAGAAATTTTTCTCATCCTTTATTTTAACATCTATTTTACCAAATTTTAGATAATTATAAATTAAAAATAATTTTAGAAAACTTTTTTATAAAATGAATCAGCTAAAACATTATAAATTCAATTTTTTAAATATACTTCAAACTATATTATCTATAGTAACTTATATTTTTATTTTATAAATGTTATAATTTATTTTACAAACTTAAATTTTTATTTTCAAAGAGCCGTTCAATACTTCATAAGTGGCATCGAATCGAATGAGAACTGACAATTTAAATTTGTAGGTTAAGTTGATTGTTATTGAATGCACGTGTATACATCAATAAAATTCATGAAAAATCATGTAAAATACTCACTTCAATACTGCACCTTACAAATTTGCACAATGTACATTTTTTAATTAAACTTTAAAACGTTATTTCAATAAATAATAATATAATATAATATTCTCAATAAGCGCGCAATTCTAGCAGACTCGGCAATGCTTCGCTATTGCTAGATCTGAGTATACATACAGATTAAATGACAACAATTGAGAAAGTTTCATAAAACCTTAAAAAACTGAACATTAGCAATTTAACAAAATTTAACCTTTCACTTTAAAAAAGTCAGAATGTAAATAAATCCAAATGGCAAAACAACAGCACTACCTATCGGATTTAATTCACACCACTCTCTAATCACAGTATTCGGTGGAAAATAATTTTTTAACGAAAAGTGTAGTGGCTGCAAAATCATTACAATTAATACTGTACATTAAGAAACTTACAAAACATTACGGAACCTTATAAAATTTCACCTTTAACTTTATAAAATTCAGAATGTAAATAAATCCAATTGTCAGAACAGCACTACCTATCGGATTTAATTCAAACTATTCTCTAAACACAGTAGTCCGTTAAAAATATGAATTTTAATGTAAGAACAACACTAAGCTACGACGCAAGTAACTGATATGCGAAAAAGCAACAAAATAAAAAAATTCCTAGAATCCGATCGCAGCACCAACTACCGGGTTTTACTGAAAAACCAAAAATTAAAAAAAAAACTTCTAAAACGCGATTGCAGCTCTGCCTACCGAACCCAATTGTGAACCTTAACCATCCCAAAATCAACAACACATAAATAAATTTAATAAAACATTTTTACTTCAATACTGTACCATACAAATTTGCACAATGAATAATTTTTAATTACCCTTTAAAACGTTATTTCAATAAATAATAATATAAAATAATATAATATTTCTCAATACGCTCACAATTCTAAACGCGATCGCAGTGCTGCCTACTTGTTACTTAAGCAGTTGTGATTTTGTTTTCATTGGCAACGGCCATACGGGCTCTGTGATTGGTCGTTGTGGTTGACAGTAGCCATCTTGCATTGAACTGATTGGTTTTCCTTTGTTTACATTTCCATCTGATTTATTAGCCTCTTATTTATTAAAAAACTGTTTTCTCGCGTTTTTTGTAACACAATAATAACACAAAATTACCAAATATTTATCTCAATTTGATCGCAGCACCAACTGTCGGGACAAACTAAAATTAAAATAGAATATTATTGAATATTCGATACTGCGATGGTAGTGCAGTCTGCCGGATCCAATGTAAAACATTCCAAAATCAACAACTACTTATAAATAAAAAATTAATTAAAAAAACATTTTCCAGTGGACCAAATTGTTAATCTAAATCATTCTCTTATCCCCTTGAAGACACACACAAAATTTCATCAAAATCAGTCCTGCCGTTTAGGAGGAGTTCACTTTCATACACACGCACACAATAAATATACATATATATATATAAAGATATATATAGAAAGGTATGCATAAACCTGTGAACTGACGTTGGGTTGGGGTCTGGGGGATGGGGGATGTGAAATGCGAAGTTATATCGAAATTTTCCCGAAGTCGATTCATGGTACCCATTACAATAGTAGGTTTCTTATGAAGTCTACCTAAAAACTGTTTACATACGATGAATTATTAAAATGAAAAATGAAAACACCTTGTTAACGATATTTATTGTAGGTATTGGAATGTTCGAATGTATAATAAAGATTAAATAACTGTTTTTTTGTCTTTTTTTTTCAATGTTAGGTGTTTAATTTCCTTTCATTTTTTTTTGTAAAATTTACATTATAGGCACATTAAATATTTATTTTTTAAGCTGGGTTTATCTTCTATAATTTACTTTTTGTATTTTAGTTGTAAAGCACTGAAAATATATTTCCTACACGAACGTTACAGGTTCATCTCTTAACTAGTCAAATGTTTAACTCGAAAAATTATACACTTTTCCGGTAGTGCATTAAGTTACATAATAGTATTTTAATACAAAATGCATCCATTTTTACCCAGATTTAAAAAGTTTTTAATTGTAATACGGAACATACTTTTAATTTTATTTTCCTTATTGTGTCGTAAATATTTTTTTTTTTGATTTTGTTATACGAAACGATTTAACAAAATGGAGCACTCTGAAATATTAATCCTTACTGTAAGTAATAAAACTAAATTTTTTTTAAATATTCGATTGATTTGCACATATTGATTTGCTAATTCATTGCACATATCTCCAAAAAATATTCTTTTTTTAATGATTAAATTAGAAAAAAAAAAAAAATAGCTATTCTTTTTAATAACATTAGTAATAACAATAAACAAAAACATTCGTATCTAAATAGTTTATAGATGTTCATTAAGTAAGATAGAGAAAAATATAAATTTTTTAAAGGTCAAAAAACACATTCCTAATTTGATGATGTTTAGAAAGAAAAGGATATAAATATATACTTATAAATAAACTTAATTATTCTAGTTTTAATCTTACAAACAACTTATTTACCGTAAAATTTGTCATATAATTTGTTACCTATAATGTGTATCATTAAAAAAACCGGTAACGTTTAAAATATTGCGAAACAAGAGAAAACTTTATCCAATTGTAGACGATTTAACACCCTGTTATAAAATCGCCATAAAATAAAAAGATAAAAGTTTTATAAATAAATTATTAATATTACTATTTTAATACTTCATTTGTTAAGTGATATAGCTTGGAAAAAGTTAATAATTTTCAAATCATTAATTAATACAAGAAAAAGTAGTAAAAGATTAATAAATATAATTTATAATATCTAAATGTACAAAAATACAGGAATTTTTCTCTTAATTTTTCAAAATTAACCAAAAATAAATAATATTTAATTTAAATAATACTTTATTTAGGTTCTAACAAAAAATAAACTTACACTTGAAAGCTAATTTATAACAAATTATGATTTAATAATCACATAAATATCAGTTTATTTTTAAATATTATTTTCTGAATCATTTTACTGCATCAAACTAGCTATATGATTGATTTGATTTCATTCTTATTCCTTCCTGTTTTTTTCTTTATCTTTTTTAACCTCAATAAAATTACGAAATTCCAGTCCTTTACATTTTCATCACTGCTCTACAGCTCCTCTACACTGCTCTCAATCACCAAGTTAATTTAGCCTTGATGTCTTAATGTACGATTTACAAACCCAGTTTGCACCTACAAGATTTTTCTCAAACTCATCACTTTTTCTATTCATCTTAACAATTCATTTCATATTTCGTTACTAAAAAATATTTTTTAATTTTTATAAATTTTACTAGCAGATTTCTGTATCTAAAAGCTCTCCCGGTTTTGACAATTTACTTTTTATATCTTTCATTTTTGTACATTCTTCGAAATTTTACTTCATAACTAGCAAAATTCTACAAAATTTGGTACTTTATATCCCCATATCTTAATATTTGTTTCATAATTATCCTTCTTATTATCATAATTCATTATATTAGTTTAGTTAATGAATTAATAATTGAATTAATTCCTTAATGAAATTAATGAATTACCCTTTCTGTAAACGATAGGTAATTGACTTTTCGTGACTTGATAGGACTTACTAACTCATATCAAACAAGTCAAGTGACTTGGTAATGACCAATTTACAGCGTTGCGTCATGGATACGATCTTTCTGTCCCTAAGTATATACCCAGCCACCGAAGGTGGCAACCAAGTTATCAGGATGTTATTGCTCACGTGTGAAGTTAAATAATAACTGATGCCATTTCTATACTTTTAATGAATAATGGAGAGTGACTCAGAAGTATGGAAACAACATTAAAATCGTTCCAGAAAGAGTACTGTAACTTTCAGGTTAAGGTAACGATTTTTAAAAATCATTTTAAAAAAATCCATTTAAAAAAAATCGTGTTAACCTTAAAATAACGGTAAAGGTCAAGTTCAAGGTCAAATACAAGGTCACCATGAGGTGTTCCCCTCCGATTTGAGTAATTTTGTCTTGCTCATTTTTTGTATTGTACGTAGTTTACGAGAAAATCACCTGGAGTAATTAAAATGAGTGTGTGTGTGTGTGTGTGTGTGTGTCTGTGTGTCTGTGTCATTTAGCTCAGATAAGAGGCACCGGATTGTACCGATCACTAGCGGAAAATCCCGATTCATTAGTACATGTCTCGTGGTGGTCAGGTATATACTTGTTATATTACATATATATATATACATATATATGCGAAATATATGTTAATAATATATTTTTTTTATTTTTGTGACTGTTTTTCTTCATAAAATAATGAACTATAGCCAAATAGTAGCCATTCGTGGTGGTCAGGTGTATACTTGTAGTTAAAATAAAATTAAAATACCAGTAATACATTTTAAAGGAAATTATATTTTTGCTTCTTATTGATTAAATAGACAACGAAGGTTAATATTTTATTTTATGCGGGATAAATAATTTATCGCTCTTCACTAATTTATTTTACAAATAATTTAAACAGCAGTCAAATTACGCACACGATTTTGGGACTGTTTTACCGAAGCCGTTCATTAATTACACGAGCAATCAGCACATGACATGGCTGATAATGCTTTAATGACGGCAATACTTAAAGATTTCAAAATTAAAAATTCTAAATATCTCATAGATTTATATTTACAAATGTCCTACGCTAAAAATCTTAGCTATTTCAAAAAAAAAAAAAAATATCAAACCAGATCAGATTACTATTTAAAGGTTTCACAGTATAATATTTTTATTTACAACAAAGAGTTTTAATTCGTTTCCGCAACAGTTTTAATAAATTACCGACCCATTTAGATCCCCATCTAATTGTTTAATATTACATTAAAACATTTTATCTATATATATAACAAAGGAGTTGATTTCTTTCAAATGCAAGGACCCCATAGGTATACAAAAAAAGTATAATTCGGCAAAAAGTTTCTATTTATTTCAAGGGTGGTTTTTATGATTTTCTTTTATACTCTCTCGATTATCGGGTTGTCCGGTCATTCTCTTATTCAGAAATTCAGTTATATCTACGAGCCGGTATGACCAATTTTAAAAATTCAAACAGCTTATTTGTTAGCAGTACTAGAAGTAGAAATAAAAAATCGAAATGAATAATTAAAATACCGGTAAAACAAATAGTAGAAATCGTTTAATTACAGTATTTTTTTGTGCAGTTAATGTGAGGCACGCAAAAATGAATCGTGCTTGAAAATATTTTCACGAATATAAAAAAACGCACATTTGGCTGTACCTCATGGATTATGTGGAAAACAATTACAATTATTTTGTAAAATTTTAGTGAATTTATAACTAAACTTAAAATTATGTATTTTTACACGATTATGATAAATAAACTAGTTTCCAAAAACTGAATTTCCTTCTACGCCCCAAAGAGAAGAGTGAAGCGACACCTGGTTGTGAAGCCGGGCTGGGCAGTTATTTATATATACATATGTTGAAAGAGCACTTCTTCCTTAATTAAAGCTTTTCTTTCTTTATCGCCTACTTTCAACTCGGTTACTTATTTTTCTTGCACAGATTTTATAATTTATATTCTTTCTCAGCTTTCCTTAAAATGTAAAAAACGTTTTTTCATTCTATATTATAAAATACCAGTAGTTGGGGGATGTTAGTTTTATTTTACTGTAGTTTATCAATTTTTAGCGATTTAATTTTTAAATCTTCATATGAAATAATAATATTAAATGGTAAAACTACATATTCGAAGGATTTATTTAGAGTATAATGATTCTTCTAGTTTCTAAATAACTAATTAATTAATTAATTAAGACGCTAAAAAAAAATTCTACTTTTAAAAAATCCCTGAACTTTCAATATCCTTTTTAATCAACAATGATAAATAAAATTTAAAATAAAAATATTGATCAATTTATGCAACCAAAAAAAAAGAAAATCAATAATGTAATAAAAATTATTTGAATTCACCAAGATAACAGGGAATAAGTATAAGAAACTCATAACCACAAAAAAAAAGTATTAAAATAAAAAATAAATAGCGTTTGGTAAGTGGAAATTAATGTATTCTTGAATATTAATTCTGTATTATTTTAAGCTTATCTATTGAAGTGATAACTAATTATTGAATTTATAATCGGGCGTACATTTCTTCTTTCGTAAGATTAAAAGTGAAGAAAAATTTATAAAACTGGAACCAATAAAACAAATATCATGTATTTTCTGCGTTCTCATTCATATTGTAAAGGAATAAATTAAAAAAAAAAACAAAAAAACTTGTCATTAATGCACATATCTTCATAATACAAGAATTGTTAGAATAGATTTTAAAATGTGTAAGTTATGTAGATATGGTAAAACCAAGAAGCTATTTATCTATTCATGTGATCAATATTAAGTACTATTAAACAATTCCCAAGGTTTATGAACTTTGGTAATTTTTTTTTCTTTAACAGTTGCTTGACTGTTTCATGCCATTCCCCATTACTTTCTCACACTTATCTTAAGTTATTTGTTATATTTATTCTTAATCTCTCCTTACTTTAAAATCTTTTAATTTTTCTTCAAAACCTTCATATTATCATGTAATATTTTATACGTCCCAATTTAAGAATAAACCTAAAGATCTTGAAAATTGATATCTGATTTTCATAATATTGTGTGCTGGAATAAAATTTTATAATTTTGGGTTAGAACAAGAAATTTCTTTATTTTTTTATTTATTTATCTTTTTTAAATAAATGAGACAAAAAATATGGATACAAATTATATCAGAATTATTCTTCTACCGCTTTAAATAATAATGGAAAAAAAGTTTTTATTAAAATCTTTATCTAAAATTTAAAAAATTCGAAATTTTTGTTTATTTATCTGAACGGGTTTTAGCCTTTAACAAAGTTGAGTACAATCCCAATAAAATTCGTAACTTTTTCAATACTTATTATATAACACGAAGTTTAAAGTTTTCAAATATTACAAACTGTAGATAATAACAAAAGAAAAATCATAAAATAGGTAAATATTCATATTTACAGCCAGATTACAAAAATTTACATCTAGTTGTATATATAATTAACCATCAGTTTAATCGATAACTCTTGTTTCAAGGAGGAAATTTTTACATTAAAAAGTCCATTTGGATTTTGTCACAGTAGATGATAAGAAGACTAAATTCTGATTATTGGATAAATAAGAGTAACAATTTTATGAATGAAATAAATATTTATTGTTTCGAGAACAAGAAATTTTATTGAACTTAGTAACTTTAAAATATCATACTTATTATTAAAAATTTTAAGTAATATCAAAGTAACGTAAAATTGAGTAAAATGTTTGAGTACAAAAGTATTGGCGAAAAAAAATTATATCTTTATAATAAACTGCAGTTTTGAATTACAAGTTAGCATACATTTTTTTCTTTAAAAAAAAAAAAATATGTATATATATATATATATATATATAATTCTAAACGGTTTTTGTCATACTAAAATATATGTACAGCTTTTAGCATTTGCATATTTAGGCTTCTATTTTCTAGCGCAAAATTTATCTCAATATATTATAATATCAATTGCGGACTAGCACACAATCATAACCAATAAGCTTGTAATTATATAACGGTCAAAAATCGCATGAAGATCTCAAGAATAACCATCATCCGATTCCAGACTTACAAAATAAAATGAGGAGCGACGTGGTTTTCCGTACCCTTCTTCACTGACCCAAATATACAAATGTATTTTAACGTTACAAGCTCAGTGAAATTCATGTGATTAAACCCTACACATGATCACTCTTTTTCCCAAATCTGATTGATTCACTGTCTGATCTAATGTACCACAGCCACATGAAATTTAGGGACAAATAACGTAAAGCAATAAAAACAAGAGATAAATATTAAAAATTAAAAAACACGATTGCCAAAAAAATCATTGATGTTTGATATAATTACTAATGTAGGATAATTAAAGAGCAAGTGGGTGACAATTTTGTATATAGCATCTGTATACAGTATAATTTTTTGTTCAAACTTTTTAAATTTATTTAAACATACATTTACATATATGAGCATGTTTTATAGCCTATGACACTCCCGGTAACGTAAGGATTCCAACCATCTAGGGGTAATTAATTAATTTAATTAATAAGGGGGTTTAATTAATTTAAATTAATGTTTATACGTAAAATATTTCGACGTATAACTTCAAGCAAGTACTCTTAGTCACAGAAATTAAGAAATTCGTTCAAATAAGTAAGAAGAAGCAACACCAACAAATAAAAGCTATAAGAAAGAATATGGTTACATGATCGAACATACTGCCCGTCAAAAAATCATTTTTGACGGGCAATTTTGGGAAACAATTCCTTACAACTACAATGATAAGAGTTTTATTGATGGAATAAGCTGAAATTAACAATTACTAAAAGGATATACATATATATAATCTTATAATTTTCAAAATTTACAAAACTGTAATTGTAACATCATCACCAGCATGAGTAAATATAACAAATGTAAATATGTTGACATACCGATGATTGGTGTACATCCACTATACCCACATCAGACCAATAAAGTTATATGACCAAAATAACATAATTTTATTTTATATTCCATATTTTCGAACGAATAATATATTTAATTACCCCTATAGTATTAATTATTATAAAAAAATTGTCTCCTAATTGGAAGAATATAACAAATACAGAAAATTAGATACTCGTATATCTATTGTTATAAAAACACTCTACGATTGTATTCCTTTTCAATATAAAATGCATTAACCTTCAAATCATGACACATTTGTTTTAGTATGTTTTTTCCAATTAGAATATTATAAATATACCGATGAAACGTTAAAGTACAAATTTATTATCTTTTAAACTAGTAAAAGTAATACACCATACCAATAATAAATAATACAACAGTATTAAAAATACGTCTTTTCAACAACAATGTGGTAAAAACTACATCACATATACAACATTTCCTTCATCAATTTTTTTTCATTTTCTGGCTAGAATGCCAGTTTTACTAAAAAAATAAAAAATACTACGTATAAACTGGTTCCCCATTGATTAACCAGACATACGGTTCAATATCGGAATGTTAGACTTACCAAAATGCAGGTAAAGTTCAGCCCTACAAGTGACATTTTCAACACAATTTTAAAAAAAGGGTGCATGTAAAATTAACATCATTATTATCAGGTAAAGTAACTCTTAGTGCCTCTTATACTTTCACACGTGATGTATTTATAAAAAATACTACGCAAGTATTGTAAAACGACATGATTTTGTTTTGTATAAACATACAATGCCAATAAGTTATACATATACACACTGATTCAACACAATAAGGAATTATAAAAATGTATATATCCCTATTAAACTATTATTAAAACCAGAAAAAACTAAGGGCACGACGGATAATTTCAAATAAAAACGAAATGAATTAAATCAAAATTTAATAAAATCTATTCTACAAAATCTACAGTTTAAACAGTACGACAAATAAATAATATTTATAAATAAGTTATAACACAAAGAATATTCCATCGGAAAAGGACCATAGGTTTGTGAGTTCCAACATTGATATGAAGAGTGGAAAACCGTTTGAAGCGTTGCGTGGCTTCCCAACGGAACTATTTCGAAGGTGATAAGGGCTCATGTATAATTGAATTGTAAATTAAAGGTTTTTCTGAAGCAGTCTCATTACTTTAGTTACAAACCTCGTATGAAATCGAATAGCGTTTACAACAAAGTTCTTCAAAGAATAGATGCAGAATAGTAGAATTTAACAAATAGAATATATTAATATTCTATCTCTTAAATATTTTATTATATTTATCTCTGTAGAACAACTGTCAAAGAAAAGATTTAAAAATTTAAGGCTAATTATGAAAAAAAGTTGGATTTTACCCAAATTAGTTAACAATAAACCTTATGTTTATGTTCTCAAATATTTAACTTATAATTAATTATAGAAACAATCTACTGACATAATAATATATTATCTTTAAGGAACTCTGGCAAATATTACTGTTTAAAGGCATAATTTCAACTTAAAAGAATCTACTAATTGATAAATTGTAAAGCACATCGTACACATGCAACAACTACACACTGAGCAATTAAATCACAATTAATTATTTTCGAGCAAAAAACCTTTTGAGTGTTACAGTGGTTTTGAGAAAAAATTGAGAAAGCAGGCGTAGTTATTCTAATTATTAAATAACTTCTATACATTTCTACATACCGTAAAAAGTGCAAATAGTTCTACGTAAAAATACTGCTCTATTAAAAAGATATTATTTTGTTTTAATCTATACCTTAACGTATGGATATCAAGATAAAACAATTCTTAAAATTTTAAAATTAAATTTTTTGATACCAAATTATAATTCTGATGTAATATAAAATTTTGTAGTGGTAAAAGAATACTTGAATTTATTTTAAAACATGGAATTAAAGGAACAAATAATTTTTTGTTAGTTATTTTCCTGATTTTTTAACGTTATGTTATTATATTATATTATTTTTTGGGTTATTTAATTCATCACGTTAATGGTAATGTTGGTAAGTTATAATACAGTATACATTTTTTTAGTGTACGAAAAGTAACAAGCCGAACCCAAAACTTTACCATTGTCAAAGTCGATACCGATCTCAAAACTTTGATCAGCTACCGTTTACCAACAAAATCAATTTACTGAAAATTGGTCGATATAGTAAAAAAGGTGAATTTAACCTTAAAATGTACACTCTGACAGTCGTTATAAGAAAAATTGGGTGTTAAGAAGGTTATGCCGATTGGTTAGTAATAACGAAATACGAATCTAATTGATTGTTAAATCTCAATTCCTGACGACATGGTCTTTCAAGCCACCTATAATTATTTAATGGAAAAGAATACTGCAAATAAAAAGCTTTAAAGTAAGGGTGAACAGTCGAAATATGTTAATAATAAAAAATTGTTATACTTTTCTGAAAGAAAAAATAATTATATACACTGTCTCAGTCAGAGAGAAAGATTTGCTTAATTTACTTTTTTTAAATTTCAATCCATAAAATTGTTGACTAAAAATACATATGTAAATAAATAAAATAACAAAACTATAATCACGGATATTATACACATTTTTGTAAATTCTAGCAAGAAAAACAGTGATTGCTATTACGCGAAAAAAGAAAAATCAATAGCTTATTAACTTAAGTACTTAATAACAATTTTAAAATGCATTCAATCCCCCTCTATTAATGCGCTATTAATTCCAACGGGAATTATATCTCTCCGGGCGAATTAAAGCCGCTCAGTTCGGCTCATGCTTGCGGACCTTCGGACCTTAATAATGAGTTAATTATTACGAAATCTGTGTCAAAAAACAATAGAGGTATGTCAAATACTTCGTCTAAGTAAGATTAATATGTAAAGTCAAAATCGACCAAATGCGAGGGGCCCGAAAAGCCCTCGAGCACCTAGTAAATATTTATGATGAAAGGAAACTTTTATTTGAAAGTTAGCATCTCGCTGCAATACTGTAAGCAAAATAACACTGAATTCAATATGAAGAATGCCTTAAAAAACTTCCCGAAAATACGAGTTGTCACAAATAAGGCAATTAAGAAATCATAGATAAATAGGATCTTGTACAGCTGTTACGTACAAAAACAGCACTACATGCACAAAAACATTTTTTAACTCTTTTATTTTATATTTCATGGCTTTTTGAAATAAACAAAAACCGAATATTATTAAAAAAATGTGAAAAGAACTTCCATTTCTTGAAAAAATTTGATCTAGATTTATCAAAGAGCACTTGTTTATAGCAGGAACACAATATTTATTTGTTAGAGCAAAGAAAAAACTATTCAAATTATACTTTATATGCGGGTATTTCTTGTGTTACAGCATATAATTTTTTTTATTATTTATTTTTTAAAAATAAATGGAGGACACATTATCGTGTCAATCAATACTGGCACGGTAAACCAACTGCATTTTGTTGAATTTCACCCGCATTGAAAGGAATATTGTGTACCTAATTTATGAACTTAGAAGTTAAAATTTACTTTTAAACTATTAATTAAAAAGATCCCGTATACGTCTGAATAGGTAATAGTATTACTGTTCATTTTAATGAAAAGGACGAAAAATTTCTATCGGAACTTTCTGTAACCTTTTAAAAATAAAAATTTCTCCGTCATACTTCTCTTAATACAGGTAAAATAGTTAACACAAAATATATCCCGTCTTAATTTTCGGTACGGACTACAGATTTTTTAAATTTTCGTTACATTATTTTTATTTATTTTTTTTTCTTAAAAGTTCTTTTATTCATCAAAACTTCATAAATATCAGAAATCTGAGAATTTTAGGATATCATTGGCTCTTTGATACCAAGTTGATACCAAAAAATAAGCCAAATAACAATGAAATAAGCAACAACAAAAAAACTAACCTGACTATTGATAAACTTAATACCAGCATCGATTTATGATAAATTATATATTCACACCATTAAAAAAAGAAAATTAAGTATTTCTTAACCATTAGCGAAGAGAAAGAAAGAAATCAAACTGCCGATCGTCGTGGCGGAGTGGTAGGGTCTCGGCCTTTTATTCAGAGGTCCCGGGTTCGAATCCCGATCAGGCATGGAATTTTTTATCAGGCGTGGCATGACAGGATTCAAATGTAATTAAATGATATCTCTTTTTATGAAAATCAATGTAACCGTTTTAGAGCTACAATAACATATTATATATAAACAGGCATACACTCGTAACTTAGACACCATGGCAATTTTTACGATGGAGAACAACTTATTGATTCAAAGATACATTTTTCTTTTGGTTTTTCTGGGCTGACAACGCTTTCGAGTTATCTCCCGGAAAGTATATATTTTATAAAAAATAAATTTTCGAAAAAGAACAATTAAAAATTAATTAAAAACTAAATTCCAGAAACGCAAAAATATATCTTCACAGTAAAAATCCTGATAACGCATGCTAAAAGCGAAATAAAAACACAAAGATATAACATATTATATATCTCAATTAAAATAATAAAATTACCATATACTTTACGGCAAATGATGGCATGAATGGTTGGAAAACACTGCAGTAATTTATATATCTCTTATATAAAAGAGAATATCCTGACTGATTCACTGACTCATAATCAACGTACAACCAAAACTATTATAAGTAGAGACTTGAAATTTTCAGGGTACCTTATCTTTAAGTAGGCGTGCACTAACAAAGGATTTTGCGAAATTTGGATTTTAAGGGATTCAAATCAATAAAAATCTAAGTTTTGTGTTAACAGCGCTATCTGTTGCACGTAAAAGCAACATAGGCTATACTAAATATTTTACGATTCCATTGCAATGTTCCCAATATGTGTGTCCGCTATAGACTAAAAAAATACTGGACCGATTTACGCATCTTTGCCGCAGCATCACCGCATCGTTGCCTAAAATCCCAATATGGCTGGGGATCCAGCAAAGCTCACTGTTGTATTACGGTGATTCATTTGCTAAATAACATAATCAATTTTACAGACAGCAGGTTGTCTAGAGTACATGTCATTAATTGCCTGAAAGGTCCTCATGGAACCTGAGCAAACAAGAACATGTAGAAATTTTGGGCTAATTATATGTAAGGAATTATTAATGGCATACAGTTCTGCAAAGAAAATACTGGTGATAATGGGAAGGCCAAACATGTGTTCTGCTGCCAACCACATAAGCACAACCAACAGAATTAACGTTCGAGAGCCGTCCGTATAAACTAATAAAGGGAATTATTCGATACTAATGTTACATTAAAAAGTACATTCACATTCTGTTATATTGTTTCGGCAAAGGAAAGGAAACTCCCGATAGAAAAGCCTGATCCCCAGGTTATTGGTTGGTCACTGTCCCATCAGTTCTACATCTTAAAAAAGTTATCGTTACAAAGCTCCCTCGAAATAATCCCTCGAAAAACAGAATTTTCCCACACACTTGTAACTTCGTCCACCGGGCGAATTAACTCTTCGTAGCAACTCACTTGTATACAACTGATTTTTGAAGTCAAAAGTTCTGAGGTTAAAATCCTAGTATAAGGTATATTATACGGATTATAAGGTCCTTTATACGGATTTGAATGCTGGACAGTGGATACCGATGAATTCTGCTAGTTGGGGTTCAATTAAATACAAGTCTCAGAATGGTTAGCCTGAGACTACACCTCATTTATAAATCATACATATCATCCTCATCTCATTGAACCTTGGAAGGGGTATTGTTAACTAGTTGAGCAGATTGCAACATACACATCAGGAAAATAAAAATTGCAACCTTTAAAAAAAATAATGGTGTGGATATCGGAACGATAAGAATGAAATATGATTTGAAGATTTGAAAAGATAAGCAAGAACAATTTTCAACAACGGAAAAAATAAACGAAATTGAAAATTGAAAGAATGGTTTAAAATAAAAAAGAGATGGGTTGATGGTAAGAAATTATTTTTCTTGTAACTTAACGTAAAATTATGTTACGTCAATAACTAACATTACTTATTCTGCCATTTAAAATATTTTTATCTGAACAAACATAAATGAATCACTGATCGGAAAAATTTTGTAACAACTGTAATTTGTATTATTATACTGTCTTTTAAATAGATCATTTTAATAATCAGAATAATTTTTATAAGACTTACTAAGGGCAATACGAGTAAACTGGTTTACCATTACGTGCTTTATTAAGCCGAATACATTGTTGCACTAAAAGTATACCAAGCGCTCCAAAAAGCAGCTATTAATCAACCCTATGAATAGTACCTGTAGAATCTGTGGTATCTCAGATACCATAGATATTACAGATACACGAACACTGTACATGCATCACAGCCGCATGAAAAACTTGGGATAGTATATGCAAAGTTATTATATATATTTTAACGCAAATAAAAATAAAATTACTATTTCCCATAAGAACTTTTAATTTACTAAATTCCCGACCTTCGTGGCAAAGTAGTAACGTCTCCGTGATTCGAATCCCGGTCGTAATATTTTTTTTAAGCTAGAAAATTTCCATTCGATATTCGCGGGCAAATACTTTAAGTTTATGCATTATTAATAGTTAACAAAAAGACAGCCCAAAAACCAAAAAATTACGTTAGTAATAAAACGAGGTAAAATTACCCGAAATAACTGTCTTATTTCGTATTATCTTCAGAATTACATCCAATAACAAAGTGTAAAAAGTTACTGTTGGAATTAAAGACCCAAACACTAATAATAAGTAACTTCATAATCATAAATAACACTAATAATAATACACAAAAACTAATAATTTTCAACACTACTACAAATTATATGGCTCGGTCAATATTGATAATTTATTGAATTATCACAATGTTTACTTTTAAAATTTACTTAAATTTTTTCGATCCTAAATTACTTAGTACAATAAATTTTGAAAAAAGTTTAACAACTTAAGAAAATTTTGAAATTTAAAAAATATATTTCAAATTTAGTGTAGTAAATCAGCTGTTTCATTAAAGCAGTGCAATTTGTATTACGTTATAACAATGTAAAATCTTTTTATTTTTTTAATAAATTGATTAGAAATTAATTGTATTTAATTTTTAAGAAGGCATAAAAATTAACTATAATTTATTTTAAATTTTTCTTCGTTTTTAAAAATATATAAACCTATATGTACATGATAGTTTCATATAAATAAATATTTAAGTACGACAGACGTAATGATTTTATAAAAAGTAAGATTTGAGAAATCACTTTAATATTATCTACTAAACACAATAAACTACAGCTTAGTTAAGAATTACTTAAAAAAAAATTTTTAATTCAAAAAATCAATATTTTAAAACTTTTATCGGCTCCTCCTATCTAACACTCTCCCCAAAGTATTTTTTTTGTCACTTCTACTATTACTATACCTAGGAAAATATTTTTTTTTAAATTTGTTAAATAATATAAAATAAAATAAAGGTAGCTTTTTCAATTTTTTGACGAGAGGAAATTTGAGGGGTAAACATTTTTTAAAATGGTAAGATAAATATGCAGGCATATACCGAAATTAATGTAAAGTGGATGTTTGCAAAATTTTGAGGAAATTGATCTTACCGTTGAAGATAATGACCCCAAAATTTTTCGAACAAATTGCCCCATATACACGAGTCTCTGTAAAAATGTTCATCAAAATCGGTTTATCCAGTCAAATGTTATTAAGCTTTAAAAAGCCGAAAAGGACAACAATACCAATACTTTCACAGCTGTCTGACAAAAGTTTTAAAATAAATATTATTATTTTTTTTTTTTTTTTTTTTTTTTTTTTTTTTTTTTTTTAAGTAAATATTACAATAAACTTAAGTAAAATTATAATAAAAATTGTAATTATAATTATTATTATCCTAATATTCCTATATCTCGAATTCTTATTATGGACTTTTAGTCCATACAAAAATATAACCTACCATAAAAACAATACTTTAATCAACATCGAAGGAGAGAACGGCAGGTGAAATACAAATTACGTGAACCTGGATATAATTGTAAAATCAGTTCCAAAAATAATAATCCCAAGCAAAAAAAAAAAAAAAAAAAAACAAAAAACGGTGATCACATTATTTAAGAGAGAATATATCAGATATCTAATATTTCCCCAAACGCAGGAATCCATAATAATGTAATAAGTTGTATAATCGGCTATCATTTTATATGTTTGGGCTTCATTTTATTGCAACTATGCGATGTTACATTAGAAATATATGTATGTGATATCTATGTACTATAAACATATGAATCTATGAGAGTATAATATTTTCAAAACGTGTACGTTGCAATCTGAACAATAAGCAAACCCCCACGGTCCAATGAGATGAGGATGTAATGTATGACATTAAATGAGTTGTAGTCTTATACAGTCAGGCCGACCACTCCTGAGACGTGTGGTTAATTGAACAGTAACCACCAAAATACACCGGTTTCCACTGTTAGCATTCCGTATAAATGTAACTAACGATACTAGAATTTGAACCTCAGATTCGTAAATCAGTGTTAAACAACTGATTTGCGACGACGAATTAACCACTAAACCATCCCGGTGGGCATATTAATATATGTGTAAGTACTGCTTTCAATTTTAAATTATTTGCTTATTTTCATCTACTTTGTTCATTGTTATAATAAACACTTTAAATATTTAGATAAAAATTAATTAAAATATAAATTTTAAATTATTTAATTATAAATAACGCTCAAAAAGATATATATCATTTACAAAACATATTATTTAAGATAGGAGGGTTCAATAATTTATTTTCAAAAAGTTTTAAATATTTTTATACAACCTAATAATAAGCAAATAAAATCAGACGTTATAAAAAACCATTCCTAAAAAAAGTAAAAACGAATTAAATTTAAAACACCCCCTAATCTGCATAGTAAAATACATCTTCTAATAAAAAAAGCAAAAGACACAAAAAACAAAACAGTAATGATTACAACAAAAAAAATACACCTAAGTTGTATCAATAACCTATATTATAATACAATTAATTGTTAATATTATTTGGTTTGAACGTTCACCTAATCTCACAACTGTTTTTATCGAACGATTACGTCAATTTTAACAAAATAAACCGAAGCTCCTTGCCGAGTATCAAGGAGCAAAATAAATACGTTAACAGTTAAATATTTAAAAAAAAACTAAATAAAATACTAATAATATAAAATGTTACCTGATAAAAACTATTCAAAGATTCACTTTATAACAACAAATATTAAAACAAACACTACACGAATAGGTAATCATCAAAAAGACTATAATAGACAATATAGTCTATATACAATAACAGACAATATAGACAATAACGCAAGTGATAACAATTCGAGCAAACAACACGACACACTACAGTAATGGACGTTTCGTACCTGTTGATACAGGTCCGAGTACACAGCGTACGGCGCAAGCGCAGTGCTGATGCTCCGACACAGCATAACTCACTTCTACCAACAACACCGTCTATTTAATATTTAAATACCGGCTTACGCTTAAGTTTAATTTTTTTAATTAATAAACCTGGAAATGAAAATAAAACCAATGTTTAAATATAACCTATTCTATTTCCTGTTTTCATACTTTTTCAAATGTTAGTATCAATAATACATACCATTACGTACCATTAAATAAAAATAATTAAAGAAATAAAAAATTGAAGAAGTTGAAAATTTTGACTAAAACCTTTATTTTTAAAATCATGGAATCAATTGAGTACAATTTCAATCTTCATTTTTTTAAGAACTCAAAGCTCGTACTAGTAAAAATTTACATTTTTATCCACACATACACACTCATGAGCACTCCCACACGCGCGCGCACACACACACACAGATCTCTCTCTCCCTCTCTCTCCCTCTCTCTCCCTCTCTCTCTCTCTCTCTCTCTCTCTCTCTCTCTCTCTCTCTCTCTCTCTAAGTATATATATATATATATGTATATAAACATCAACGTCTCGGCTTCGCCTGCCTATTATATGGTTAATATTGCGATTCACGTCGGGTCAGGGGATATTTAGCAGGGCTCACTTCGCTCGTCCTTTCCGTCTAGTATCCGTCTGTACCCCCAGAGTAGATTAAACTAATGCTTGTGTGAATACTCTTGTGAGAATAATAATAAAAATTAAAGCCTATTCAATTTATAAAAAAATATTAGTGTATTGTAATTTTTTCAGAGTAACAGTTTGGTCAGTACAGGACCTGAAAATTTGAGTGATCTGAAGAATGCGGGTTTTAAAATAGTCGGCCACCATCTTAAAAGTATTAGTTATAGCTGGTTACCCGTCCTTCGTACGGGTAAAAATGTATTTCGCCCGGTTCTTAGCGTTACCCTACAAACACAGTAGGTAATCGAGTTTCGTTTCTCATTTTTTTTTAATCTTTTAATTACTTTTATTCTATATGTTTTTAAGTCAAGTAACCGGAGACAGGTGCAACCAGACGTGTTGCATATTCAGTAACAGTGGCAGTGGCTGTGTTGGTTAAGCCGCCACGTCGTACACTGTTAACCCCTTAAAAAAATAAATTCAAAAACCCGAAAATGATTTTTATATATTTATTTATTTTTATACATTTATCACTTAATAATAACAGTATGACAAAAAGTGTTTTTTTAAATCCATTTTTAAAGTAGTCTAAGACCATATATCACTATATAAATATCTCAAATATAAAATTAAATATTAATCCCCGATATAAAAATTATCCTTCGAAAGAAATTTTCATATACAGTTCTTTTTAAATATGTTAAAAATGTTTGTGTTTCTACTACTTCAGTGATGAGTTATTAATCTATATATATATATATATATGTGAATGTTTGTTTGCCCAAAATCTTAAATCTCTGAAAATTCTGCACCGATTGCTTTGAAAGGGAAGGAAAAGGGAAACGGTGAAAGGTAACGGGAATACGGTAAAAATGAAAATGGGTAAAGGAAAAGGGGAAAGGGGAAAGAGTAAAGGGGGAAAAGGGAAAGGTTAAATTTTGTGAAGTTTAGCAGACTTTGAGTAATAAGAAAGGTCACTTCTGTTTCTTAAAAACGTATTTTTTAACTTTTGACAATCCAATATCGACGGCCAAAATAAACAAATAAAACTCATAAAAGTTCGCTAAATGTGCTAATTTAAACTAAATACTAAAATAATATTAATAATAATAAACTAATAAAATATTAAATAATTTGGAGATAAAAATAGATGATTAGTGTATAAATCTGAACTCAGAGATCTTTTTGCTTATACATTTACCGTGGTAACAGAAATATAATGAAGTAAAAGGATTATATTTTTTACATGCTTTTCTTTAGCTCACTTTAGAAACATGTTTACCACTTGCTGAACTATATTTATATTTTTGTATAAAAAATATTTGTGCAGCAAATTATGCAAGAAATATATGAGCGAGTTATGTATAAGAGTTATAAACATATGCAAGAGTTATGTTGCGCATGGCGCGCTACACATGTGCAGAAGGTGGGGAGGAGTAGAACATATGCGCAGTAGGTAGGTATGGGTTGCCGGCCTTTTGGCGCGAGTGTTAGCGTATCGGCCTTTCATCTGGAGGTTCCGGGTTCGAATCCCGGTCAGGCATGGCATTTTCACACGCTACTTGTCATTCATCTCAAGGTAGGTATGGGTTGTACATGTGCGCAGTAAGTGAGATTGATATTTTATTATATTTCAATAAGTTTTGATATTTTATTAAATGCTTCGATATATTTTAATATATTAATAATTTTAATTTTTTTTTTCACAGATTCTATAACAGTTAGTAATATTTTATGTGTTTGAGTAATAAATAAGACGATGAATACACTAGAATGAATAAACAGTCATCATGTCCGCGCAACAGGCGAGTAGGTAAATCAACGGATAAGAGCAGAGAAGTCAAGTTGATGAGAATAAAGCCAAGCGTGCAGATTAGAAATTGATAACCAAAAAGCAAAAAAGCAATTGACCCATCGTACAAATTCACAAGACCTTCGTCAATCGTAATTTTATTCAATGAAAATAAGTCAAAAGTGCAATTTTAGTTCAGAAATAGAACGCCAGCGCTATTTAAAGCGTAAATCTAACGAAAAACTTAGAAGAGCGAGAGAAATATAACGTGAATTATACTTTAAATAATATTTAAATATAATTTGATTAATTTATGTATTGGGATAAATAATTTAGTTTAATTATAAAATGAAACATGATCAATTAGTTGGTATAATTATATAATAGAAATTAATTTCCCAAAATTTGATAACATTTGTTTGATTTTTATTTTATAATCCTAAAAATCAAATTGTACTAAAAACAATGTAACTACACAATATGTAGAATTTACTTTACTAATAAACTATGTTTTTCTCATAAAAATTTCATAAAATATAAAATTTTAATTTGAAAACATGCTTTTGTATAAAAACTGAAAATCTAAAAAAATAAATATTTTAACATCGCACTAAAAAGTAAAAAATAATATTTTCAAAAGTAAAGGACTATCTTTAATATTTAACCTTCATTAAGAATATTGAGATAATTTTAACTGAAGATAATGATCAACTCTCTAAGGTATAAATCTGTAAAATTTTATTAAGATCTATCCAGTAGTTGCGTGATGCGCTAACAGGGGCAACCCTAGTTATTTTATTGTATGTATAAAGTGACGTGATCTATATAATATATTTTTACGTTCCGATCAGAATTAAGATTTATTTATTTAGTGTACTTATGAAGTTTTCCATAAGCGAATGTAGAAATCAAATCATTTTCAGCTCGTTGTTCTGCGAAAAAATTAAAATAATAAAATCAAATTTTATTGGCTCACACATGATTATGTGATATTATAGAGCTGTACACTAATTACAACATGTTGGAATTTTTTAGTTATTAGCGTAAATATTATATATTTTTTACTATTCCAAATTGTAAAATTCAAAAAATAAATTTTACGAGTTATTTATCAATTAACTTTTACAAACTTGAAAAACCTGAATTTCTTCTGATAAGGTGCGTTGTTTTAAGATGCTTGGACTGACAGCACTATTTATAAAACATAAAATACTACAGTAAGCGAAAAATACAATAGCTATCCCCAATTCTTCTCTCTCAGCCAGACAATTGTCGGCACACAAACAAATAGCGAAAATAAAAAATACAACTACCATTGATTGTTAAATAACAAATGAAACTGGTTGAAACTATAAAAGGTAGTGCTCCACCATTTTAATACCATTTAACGACATGTGTTTAACCAGAATTCAACGAAGGCGATCCCAGTTTTTTATGTTATTTCTAGTTAGGAAATTTATATTAATTCAAATTTAAAAGGCACAACCAAAGAATAAATTGCTTGCTTGTTTAGAAAACAAATTAAGCTGGATTAAATGTTACATGATTTGAACAAACAATCCTTTTACTTATAAAACATCAAGAAATACTTTTAATAACTGAAATTTTGTTATACACAAATTTTTAGGTTAATTTTTTTATTTTGTTTATTTATTTTCTTTTAAGAAGCCATTAAGCATAGTAATATTTACATTACTTTTTACATATTAAATCATTAGTAACATTTTTTTTAAATTTAGTATAGTAAAACATTTCCTACAGATTTTAACCTTAAACTAAGTTATAATTAATTGATTGTTTTTAAATGGCTGCAGTATATTTTATTTAAAGAGAAAGTATGCTGTAAATTTTATAAAAAAACTATAATAAAAACTCTACTTATACTTGAGCTAACTTTCTCTTTAAGGTAAGCTTCTTCGAGATTGCAGTTGAGAGATCTAATTGTTGAGGGATGTCCTGGCTATGACATTGATATTCGAATTAGATATGGAAATATTTTTATTGACTATGATGTGTTTCAAAAATTTCAATGATCTAAATTATATGTTGTACTATTTAAAAGACTTTTACTTTTTTTTTTAACAAATTACGTTATGGATATCAAAATTCAAACAAGATTTTTCCAAGTTAAAAAATACGTTAATGTACTGTAAACGCTATTACAAAATGTGTAGTTCAAGCACATCACTCAACCGATCTCTCGAACACCAATTAATTTTGACAATCGATTTCCCACTATAATTCAATTTCTTATTAATAGAATATCGGTATATAAAAAACAGTATTACTTTTTAAAAAGTAACAATATTACACATTACAAAACTAGTATGGGTATAGTACAATATTAAACTCATTATATAAACAATTTCAGGCAACTATGAATACGAAGGGATATATGTGTGTGTGCGTACGCGTGTCCGGAGCAGACTGCGCGCGAGTTATTTGTCAGGTGTATTACTATTAAACAATAAGTCAATGTCTAGGAGTAGTAACCCCTACAATTTCGCTCCATTCATCTCAAGTTGCTACCACAAGTTTTATTAGTAAATAAAAAATACTATTTTTCATTTATTAATGGTTATATAATTGCAAGTTTTAACACGTCATATCCCTAGTAAAATCTATTGCCTCAACTAGAAAAACAACGTATGAGAATCGTACTGGATATATCTTTATATAATACATAATTAAAATAATACGTATAACGTACAGAATGTTAAAAAGTTTTTTTTTAATTTTAATGAAGCGATGCACTTCCATTTATCTAACTTTCTTTTTATTAATTAATACACCTGCTATTAAACGTTTATGTAACTTTATTGATGATGATGATGATAATAATAATAATAGTAATAAAACTAGTAAAAAAAGTACGGTATAGCCTACATGACAGATATATTTCACCTGCCCACCAGTTTGTACGTGGTCTATTATAAAATATGATCATAAAATAAATTATTATTCAACTACAAATTTTTAAATGTACAACATACACTGGGAAATATATCCTTTAGAAATACGTAATAATAGTTGAAAATTCTGAATGCCCACACCTGGCGTAAAGGGCGTAAATAGTTAAAGGTTATACAATACACCAGAGGTAAACAAGTACCGTCTTAACATAAAAAAAATAATTCAAAAAATAGATTCTATATATTTATTTTATTTAATAAAATAAAAACTTATCCAAAGAGTAAATAGATTATTTATTATGAAAATAAATATCCTTATGATTTCTGATATCGAGATACTAAAGAAATCATTTTATTAAAGGGTTTTCAATTTTTTTCAAATTTAATATATTCAGTGAAAATTAAAAGTATAAAAAATGGTTTGTTCCATTTTCATGAAAGTTAAAATTAAAATTTATATCAATAAATCTCACTATTATTTAAACAAACAATTTTTTCGTTTGCTCCCGTTAACCGCGAAAACTACTAAACCAATCATCACGAAAATTTAACTGTAAATTTCTTGTGATCCGGTAATATTTACCACAGTTAAATCTCCAATCTCAATACTGTATAAACAATAAATAAAAAAACTAAAAATAAATAACTTATTTTACTAAATTTAATGTCATTGTTTATATAGATCATTATCGACATCAATACTGACTTCTTCAGAAAATTATTATGTGTTTGAATAGATTTAACGTTATTATCAAATCTGCCGACGATAGATTTTAATATCCTGAACTAAGAGGTTCCATCAAGGTACACATAATACACATAATTGGCATAAATTCGACTTTCAATTTAGTATTAATATTTTCATAATGTCTAAGCCGGCGAGATCACAGATAGGAAGTAAAACAATTAGGGCTCTTAGAATTTATGATCGCAGACAACGTGAATCTACGCCAAAGCGTTCTCAAAGACACGAAGAACAACATATTTTCGGTTCAAAATTGAGTTCCACCTTTGAAAATATTTTATAATTTTAAATTTTAAGATATGGTTTTCTTTCTATTATTTATTTTCAGTACAAATTTCAAAATGCACTCATGAATTTCCATACAATTATTTTAAATTTGTTTTAACGTATTACTGTACAATATTTTATTTTCTATTGAGATATTAAATAATCTTCGTGGCCGACTTCCGTGGCATAGCGGTAGCGTTCCAGTCAGCCATCTAGATGGTATTGAATTTGAATTCCAGTCAGTCACGGAATTCTTATAAAAGCTACAAAATTTCATACATCAGTAATTACTGATGTATGAAATTGTATGTATGAAAAGAATTTCATACATCAGTATTTTTTTTTTTATGGTTAATTCACTACAAAGTTAGAAGTTGGTACCTGGGAATATGGTATGAAGATTTTGTAGCATATGAAAAAAATGTAGCCTGACCGTGATTAAACCCGGGTCCTTCCGAATAGAAGGTTGTCTCTTCTATGACGCTACTATCCCGCTGTGGTCTACCATTCCGTCATAGAGATCGGCAAAATTTGGAAAATACGGTAACATTGGTTCAAAAACTTTTAACTAGTTGAGTAACCAAAAACTTTAGTCCAAATTTTAGAGCAGAATCTAACTAATGGTTCAATTTACGCAAAACTAATACTAATATGATAAATTACCAGCTTCAAATTTATTAGAAAATTCAGCTAAACGCCTACAATTTTAATAATTTCTGAGTAAAAATTATAAGTTTTTATGGTAAAAAATTATTCCTGCTAAATAGTAAAGAAACGAAAAATTTCGAACTCATCATTTCATCGTAGGTTAGGTCAGTGACCTGTTCCGGCTTCTTTCCAGCGTTTTCTAGGTTCTATTTGCGCAACAGGTGCGTATAAAAAACTATTTAGGAATTATTTTATCTTGCATTCGCTCCAGATGCTGCCCGACGAATGTCCTCATTCCTTCCTATCCTTGTTACACCCCTCAAAAAGAATATTTCGCAGCCTGTATCCTACTTATATGGTTACTTTTGGGCCCATGCTTTACTGCCACACAGAAGTGTTAGAACTGCCATGATCTTAAATAGGTTTAACTGTCTTTGGACAATTGCACTATTTTTCTGAGGTTCTTCTAATAGTACCACACATCAATCAAAACCTGTTGGTCTTCAATTCAACGTCATTGCTAATGTCATAGAAAATGCGACAGCCCAAGTGGTCAAAGAAACACACTTGCTTTATTATTTTATTGACCTCAATATTTAATCTTACAGGCTCCCTTTTCTTAAATCTAAAAACCTTGGTTTTAGAACCTGAAAGCTGGCAATCATATAGTTATGCAACTTTACAAAATTTAAAAATATTGTACTGTTATTCATCTTCAATTTCAGCTAAGATAGCCGTATCGTCCGCAAACAATAACCGATTAATATATATGTCATTAATTAAAATCTCTTTTGAAGCTAGTTCCTTCCACGAACGGATCACGTATCCGTAATATCGAACGGAACGATATTAAGATAAAGATTAAATAAAATGGATGATAGTGGAACCCTTGTCGGAAACGTAAATTTATATATATATTATTTCTTTTCCATTGGCTATCTGAATACATGTTCTGCAGTACGTACTACGGATTATTTTTATCAAGTAAAAAGGAAGCCGATTATGAATCAAAATTTCCCACAACATTTCTCTGTTTACTCGATCAAAAGCTTTAATAAGTTTAACAAACGCAATATGTATCTCGAAGTTATATTCTATTCTTTTCTCGATAATTTTTTGGAGGGGAAAAAACATTATCCATACAAGATCTACCTCTAAGGAAGCCACTCTATTCTTCCAGCAATTTTACCTCCGCTATTGCAGTTACTCTTGAAGCTAATATTTTAGAGTATATCTTATAACTGACAACCACAATACTTATCACAGATATCTCTCTCACCTTTCTTAAAGATTGGCTGGACAATAGACTTTATCCAATTTTCCGGGATACTTGCTCTGGTCCACACATATTCAAGAAATATGAAAACGTCTCCTTCAGCAAAGTGCCTGCATACTTCAACAATTCGGTCCAATCCGGTTCACTCCACCCGGTTTCCCGTTTTTAACAGTCTTTAAAGCCGTTTCCAATTCGTCCAAAGTAATCAAATGCACACCATTTGATTCATCGTCCACATCTACAAAATCCTCTATAAATAAAGTGATGATAATTAATTGGATTTCGTAGAAATCCAAATAATTTATCATCACACCAGGCACTACAATAATAATGCAAACCACACCTCATCTTTAAGACTTTAAGAATTCTGTTTTATATGCATAAAACTGCCTGCCATGCTTGTCATGCTCTAAGGCACTTATAAACCTCCCCCAATACTCATCATGTTGCACGCCTTATGTTGCACATGTAGCACTCCTAACCATTCACTTAGCAAATGGTTAGGAGGCAACTCAACTCAGCTCTTCCTCCTTAGCACTAAGTCATCTCATACTCCAAGTTGCCACCTTTAACAATTTCTTGGGTCGACCATCCTAGAATCATAATTATTTGCGTTTCTAAGTTGTTTTATTCTTTTTCCCTTCCATATCCAAAGCTGTCAAGAAGCTTGTCAGTAAATACAAATGTTGTCTGGTTGAGATACAAGCCTACGCAGACAAAGTTTGGTGATGGGGTTGCCATCTCACTGTCTCCAAACTTACCTCCAAACTCGGGGTATGTTCCCCTAGGCTCATTCGATCTGTGGACCGTTGGAAGTTACCTCCTTTCCTTCGCTCTCAAAACCGTTGACTATTTGTCACCTATAACCCTAGGCAGGGGCCCTTTTGACTGAGTACTACTATTCAGGGCCAGATGAATCCAGATTTTTTAACGAGGTTGATACTCCTCCCCCTCCACACTTCTATATTCTCTTGAGACATGAACCCAGGCTTGGGGTCAACTTGCGGCGGTGTTAAATTTCGAACTAATCCATGAAAATGAATTTAATTTTCTAAAAAAAAATTCGTAAAAATCATACAATGTTCAGATTTTAGGTATTTACTAACCTAAATCCTTTTATTAAAAGGTTATTTAAGCGTCAATAAATATTTCCTATCTCTCTCTCTCTCTCTCTCTCTCTCTCTCTCTCTCTCTCTCTCTGTGTCTCTCTCTTTCTCTCACCTTTCTTTCTCTCTACGTATTTGTTTTTTTTTTTTTAGATGGAAATAAAATTATTGTTTCCCTCTTTACCAGTATATGCGATTCCCAAGCTCCATAAGTTCAATAAAATGGTAAAAAGTATTTGAATTTACATGTTTTAAGTTACCTTTTAAATTTCAGGACGTTAGGTAAGACTTTAAAAAATTTATTATCTCTCTTCTCAGTTTGACATCATAAAGATGTTTTCAAAATAAGTAGCTTCAATATAATTTTAACTGCATTATTATAGACGGTATTTAACTTCATCTAATACTAGCCGGCCGTCAGCCAGGGGCGGAGCCCCCTATACCCCAAGGGCCTTGGTCAGTACAGGCGAACGCAAAGGTTCCCTGTGTTAAATAATAATAATAATAATAATAACAATAAATTAAGTAGATGAAGATAATGAATAAAAAAAAAAATTTTTTTTCACGCCAGTTCAAGAGTTAATGAAAGATATTTTAGCTCATAATTATTTGTGCAAATTAAATGGAGCTGCAAATATGTTTTACTATTATTAAAGAACTCATTAATAAAATTGTTTTCATAAAAGAAAAAAATTTAATTATATTATAAATGAAGTGATTGTAAGATCTTTTAAATAGGTCGATAATTCATTAAAAATGTAATTTATTAATTAGAAATATAATAAGGCCCTTTTTTGTACGCCGAAATTGCACGTTCCGAATTAAACATCATACTCTGATTGGAGGTGATCGTCTGATGAAAAACATAAATTAAACTTGATTTATCTCTATAATTAAGAATTCTGTAATAAATTAATGTTCAAATCCTTAATGAACTTGACAGCACGCAAAAAAACGTTTCATACAAAGATTTTTTCTAGGATATAAAAAAGAAAAGAAAGATATATTTTACAATATATTCTAAAATACATTTATATAACTTCTAAAAATTCTATTTTTCATGATGGCAACACTTATAAAATATCCATAAATTTCTTTCAAAAAAATAATGCTGTATGAACTTAAACGTACGCCCATCCACGCGCTAACACAAACGTAAAAAAATCACTGGATATAGAACAGTAATGTAAAAATATAAATCAAATTGAACGGTGCATAATTATTAGCCTTAAGCGTAAAACTAATTATACCAAAGAGATACAAGATATATATGATTTTTCACGGGCAAAGAGGCAGGCAGCAAACTACTGGTACATAATATAATATATAAATACTTAAGATAAGTGTATGCCTATTACCGATCATTAAATGTAACATTTAACCCGGGTATTTTTTCTTTCCAAATATCACTAGCTTACTGAATAATTCAAATACCGCAACAGAAAACAACACTCTATAATTGGCTGAATATATCTATTTATAAGTTATACAAACTGGATAATATAGCTACAATCCAAAATAAATAAATAAATATTATTTTGAAAGATCGTTCTTCGTTCTTCAGGCGATGCAATCGTTCGTTCAGAAATATAGCTACAATTCCTTTTGAATGGTTTACCCTATGTTCACGAACGCGTGTTTATAACCATATATAACACGCTAATAATTCTTGATAAGTTACGCCTGCAGATTAGCATACTAAATGAGCAGAGACAGGTACAGTAGCTTGCAATCGGTAGCTGCTAGCTAAGGTAGTTTTCAAGGTAGAAAACTCTTCTTTAGCCGTTGCAATATAGAGGTAAGAAGTTGGTGAAGCCAAATATAATAGCAGCATGGTTTATTAATTCACCTTAAGGGTAAGTTAGGTTAGATTAGGTTATGTTAATACTCAACCTGTACAGTAATCCTTATCACCACATATGGGATAGCAGCATTTACCAATGCGGTAACTTCTTCAATAAATTATTCTTGTTTTTCATTGTACAAAAACACAACAATACAATATTTGCATACGTGTTCCTCTTTTTCAAAGTGCTAATTAATTAATACTAACTGTTTGTTTTATATGTGCGTGAATGTTATGTATGTCTACATACACTTAGTAGACATATAAGAAAGGATTGAATATAGCAGTGTAACTTTTACAATAGAAAGTCTCTTTAAATTTTTATTACTGCAAAGAATTTATGTAAGAATTTTAAATTGAATAACGTAGTATAATATTTTTTTTTTTTTATTATTACAAACTAATCTTTTTTTTTTTTTTGTGAATAAGGTATTGTAATACCGCTAAGAAAAATTTTGAAATAAAATGTGTAATATTCGTGAATGCTTTGGTCTATTAAATAAAACACAATATCAAAGCCGGATGGTTTTTTTTAAATTTCTAAATAAACCGATTACAGCTAATTTATTTTTCAGGTATAAAAAAGTAATAATTATATTGTTATTGGCCACAAATCACTGTTTCCTATGATCCAAGCCTTAAAAATAGATTTCAATGATTCTAAACAAGAAACCAGAAATTATATTAAACAAAAATTAATAAAAAAGTCGTTCAGTTTTCGAATTCTTTAGAAACATAAACTGCACTCTTCCTTTAAGATCCACTATTTAAAAAATCTAAATTAAGTAAATAATAATTTACGCTTTTAATAATTGTTACAAGAATTTTTTTTTTTACAACTGTATAAAGATTTTTATTTTTTTTTAGGCAAAAGTTGAACATAAAAACAACGGTTATACGAATAAATTATGTGTTTTAAGGTACTATTTTCAATTGATTAGCTTGAGACTTTTTAAATCACTGACGAATTTGCATATTGTAAGAGATATCTGCAAATTAAATTCAGAAAAAAACAAATTTAATTCCGGTATTTGATTATGAAAAATCAAATGCTTGATTTTTAAGATGTAAGAATTCCATTTTTACTTCCTTGTACGAAAAGGAAGTATTATGATCGCGAAAAATTTCGGTTTTCAGATTTCAACAGAAATATTCATTTTGACCATCCCTGAATCCATTTTAATTAGTTTCGTCGTGACATCTGTACGTATGTATGTATCTTGCACAACTCAAAAACGATTAGCCGTAAAATGTTGAAATTTTGGATTTAGCACTGTTGTAACATCTAGTTGTGCACATTCTCTTTTGATTGCAATCAACTGGACCAAAAGTGTACAGAAAAGCCCAAAATCCAAAATAATTACATTTTGGACTTCTTCTTAACTGCAGTAATCAGCCCTCATTGAGAGCTTTTTAACGATATATATGATAAATGGTACTTATTTTCATTAATTCCAGAATTATAGCCAAATAAAATTTTAATTAATGAAATATTTAGATCGTACAAGGGGAAGACACATTGTTTCGAATACGACTTCATTTCCTTTTTTTCTTTTTAACTATTTTTAAATTTAAATATATTGATTTATTAATAATTATTAACCTCTGATTGTAAAAAAATGTGTGTATGTAATTTAATAGTCCTACAAGGAAGTCATGTGGTATCCACATCAGATTTTAGTGTGTCGATTTAATATTAAAAGTAAATAGCTTTATTCTGCTGTACTTCACAGAAAAGAACTAAAATAAAATAGAAATAGCAGAAAAACAGCATTTTGTGGGTTTTTTTTTTAATAAGATAACGGTTTAGAAACTATGAAAGTTGAAAATCGTAAGTCATCAAAATTGGATTATATTACCCCTTAATCTATAGTTTCATAATATAATAAAAATAAATATTAAGCAAGGTCGTATAATCTACAAAAAATACGTCTATCGTTGTATAACTATGAAGGAAAGTTTAAAAATTATAGCAACCAATAAAATCCGGCAAATTAAGTCGGCGCTACCTAGTGTCCGGTTTCCGGTTTGTACTATGTAATATATGTTATTGCCTAGTTAAATTGAAATTAACCCTCGGTAAAGTTTTGCTACGCTCATTGACTGCGATTCATGTCTTTCGCAAACTTCAACGCGACCCAACCGTTAAAACAGTACTATATTGTATGTACTGAAGTCAACTTGACTTCAGGTGTAAGTAAGCGATCTGAAAATACTTTTTTGCTTTTCGTCATTAGTACAAAATATGACTTACTGCTATATAATGATATATAGTCTGATGTATTCTGATATTAAAAGTATTTTCACGTGAAACTTCATTAGAACTGGTTGAAAATTTTGAGTTAACGTGTCCTGAGTGTTAAACAGTTAGAAATCTGGTGTTGGATTTTTAATTTTTAAAATGGTTCTTATGCATCAGATTTTATACATAATATAAAATCCTTCTGAGGTAATCGTAACGCTATTAACCGCGTACGTAGAATTCCAAATAACGTTAACGATATTATCTTTGTTGCCAGTATACACGCCAACTCAAATATTTCAACAAGATCTCTAGAAGTTTCTCGTGGAAATACTTTTAATATCGGAATACATCAGATTACACATCATTATATTGTAATAACCTTATCTCGAACTAAGAAAAAATACCGAAAAGCAAAGGTTATATTCAAATCGATTTCTTACATTGTTAATTCGATTTTAAGTTGTAAAATTTGTAGATGTTTTATTAGATGACAAATTTTCGGAATTATCAAATCAATTTCTTTTGCGACAAAATCAGACATTACTATTTTCCTCTGAAACGCCTTAAAAAAGCCAAGTTTATCAACATTATTAAATATTTATTTTAATTACTTATATTTCTATCTGCATATAATATCATTCCTTGGGGCTTCCTCAAAATGTCAGAACAAGTTTTTAAGATACAAAAATGGGCTGTAAGATTATTTTTCGGTACCAATAAATATGAATCATGTAGACCAATAGTTCAAAAATAAAAAATGTTAACTTGTCTATGAGTAAATATTTATGTGCAACTTTTGCGAAAAAGAGTCGTATCTTAGTCTTAAAAAGAAAAAAAAAAAAAATATATATATATATCCTCGTCTATCAAACTAGACAACAGAACTCTTTTCGTCCAATTCAAGACAATACTTCGGTTTATGAAAAGATCCTTATTATGGTTCCGTTCCCACTTTTAATAAATTAGGGAACCGTTTAAAAAAATATTTCCACAATTTTTTCTAATTTAATTAAAAAATTTTCATTTACTGAAGTAGTTTTATTAAAAATTCTAACAAATTCTAGATTTTCTGTATCTCGTTCAACGTGTCCATAAAAAATTTTCATTAACTCTACGTGAATTGTGTTTTTGTAGTTATTTTTTAAATTAATATTTTCATGAAATTATTTAATATTATTTTATGCGTTTATATTTTAAATAATTAATATGGTTTTTAAACACATCAATATTTTATTTACTAAAAAAAATTTGTATTTTGTTGTGCTGCTCTTATTACTATTATCATGGTTTCCCTTGTTCATCAAGATAATATCCTGGGGCAGTTCATTTTATATCAGTGTATTACCCATTCCTCCGTGTTTTTTAAATTATTATTATGTACTGAACAAAATAAGAGATTTATATATCTATAAAAGTAAGTACACGGACTTAAGATAAAAATAATACTTATTGCCACATTACGAACAGGATTCTAACTAATTAATCTCTTTTTGTAATTTTTCACTTTTTATCAAAGGAAACATCTTTCATCTTTGTAATGAATTGTTAACGGCTTGGTTTTTGCACGAACAGCAATTTTAGGAGCATTCAGATATTATAAAAATACAAAGATTATTAATAAAATCAGGATTTAAAAAAAAAATAAAAGCAACTTTAAAAAATTCAATAAAAAATAAAACTTGTTTAATCTTTCATTAAATCTGACCACCATAAAATGATAAGTTAGTAATTTATTGTTAATTGTTTTTAATTTGGCAGTCTTTAAAAAGTAAATATTTTTTTTAAAAACTGAAAAATTAATTATTATTTTTTAAGTTTATTACTTCTCAAATGGCAATTTATCAATTTGCCCAATATAGGTGAAAGTTTTTTTCTGAATTCTCTCACACAAAATAGGGTGTCGACCTATAATCGGGGTCGACTTGCATGCGGGGTTGACTTACCATTAGGATTCGAGTTGTTTCGTAGTTTATTTTCGTTTCTATATTTGCAATTACAGTAATACTTTCAGTTATTATTACCTATTATTTTTAATAAAAGTACCTAATTAATAATTTCTTATTTTCATAATCATATTGGCTTTTCAGATTAAAATATAAGTAAATTAAAAACACAGAATTATATTTTCAAACTTTTATTTTCAAGAAAAAGGATGATTAAATGAGTCACAAACTAGTGAATGTTTTTAATTTTCCCATTTCCGTAAAACCATGTCTTTTTATTTGATTTATTTTAATTTTTTCTTTAAATAATAGTTAGTTAAACATTTATGTTGGTGATAATTCTACCCTGATATAATGATTTAATACAAGGATTATCTGTCTGACTAATGAGTCAGACGGATAATCCTACATGTATATATACCTGCATGTATAGTTACGGGGTATGAATAGTTAGGATTAGAATGTGCCAGAAAAACATAAGTGTAAAGGACACTTGTGATGATCCTAAAGGTTCTAAGATACTAGGTTCTTCCTAAAGGTCCTACTTAGGCCTACCTAAATCCTTAGGTCCTATCTAAAGATTAATGCATTAAAATCCTATACTTTGGTTCTGGGAATTTTGAAATTGTCCTTTACCTTAAGGCGTCTGTTAAACAGATTTTACTGTAATATATAACAATTCTTCTACTGCTTGTATATAAACTTGTTTTTCATTCTCACACTCTTTCCTCTACTTACAATTTTAGCCTATCGTTAGCACTCCCTTCGACGAAGGGAGCGCATTGCATTCTTCAATAACTACGGTCTCGTCAGCCTCATTCTGCTAGACCAAAAGGCACTAGCCCTAACAGGCCTTCAGTAGATGGAATGAAGAGAACTATGCCGGTAGAAAGACTCAAATACATTGTTAGACTCTCAAGGTTAGCCTAAGTAATGATATTCAGATTGATCTTTAAGGATTGGAAGGTAATCCACAATTCCATCCCTAAACAAAACAAATATATAATTCACATTAAATAAACAAATACCCATCTGATAAAATGAAAGATGCAACAGCAAGCAACAACTGTTATCCAGGTTCTGAATTGAATAGGAAGATATATATCGCCCGATATCCTTGCATTCTGTTCCATTCAACTCTCACTGAAGCAATTTGGCTTAAAGGTATATTTCGGTTTTAAAATAATAATTATTTATTGAGATTTTGTTTGCCCCAGAAATGAGTGAGAGTGTAAAAGGTTTTCACTGAAATTTTGTAGAAAAATTTAAATTACAAGTAATAAGTGAAGTCTAAAAGTCTAATTAATAATAACTGTAGTACAGCCAAAAAATATGGTGTCAACAAAAAAGCATATGTTGTTGGAGGAAGCAGAAAGACTGCTCTGACAACAATATCTTCCCGGAAAACTTTCAGAGAATCACAGGTAAGCCATTTTCAAGAAATAGATGATTTAGTTGTCAAATCCATTAAAGGAAATATTAGTAAAAGTTTTTGTATTAGTTTAGGTTGGTGTAGGTGCATGATGAAAAGGAATGAGCTAGTCTTAAGACATCATACAACATTAGCTTAACAATTACCAGCAGATTATGAGGAAAAACTTATTGCTTTCCAGCAACATATTATTAATTTATGAAAAACACACAGTTATTCACTAGACATTGGTAATGCTGATCAATCTCCATTTTTTTTTTTTGCCTACAAACACAATGTCAACACAAAAGGTGAAAAATCTGTGTTAATTAAAACAAGTGGAAATGAAAAGCATGGATAATTGTAATACTGTGTGTATTAGCTGATGGAAATGTCACCGTTTGTGATTTTAAAGAGAAAAATGTTGCTAAAAGAAATACTACCAAAAAACATTATTGTATGAGTTAATGAAAAAGGTTGGGTAAATGAGTCTTTGGTCAAAGATTGGCCTGGAAGATGGTCTGGTCTAGAATTTTAGGTCTTAGAAAACAATGATCCATGTTAGTATTAGATGCGTTCAAGTGTCATTTGACCAAAAATGTAAAATCAAAGTTAAAAAACTAAACACAGATTTAGTGGTGATATGCCTTCACAGTAACAGGTTTTTGATGCAGTTTTGAACAAACCTTTTAAAAATAATCTTTAAAAAAATTATAATTTTTTAATACGGTAATAAGTCATCAGCCGATTATAAGTCATCACTGAACTCCTACTGGAAGAATAAAAAAGCCTTCCTTGAGGTTATTATGTGAGTGTACTATTAAGTCATAGAACTCAATAACACCAGATAGCATTAGACAAGGATTTAAAAAATGAAGCATTAGCAATACATTAGATGGAACTGAAGATGCTACTGTGTGGGAGGAAAAATTAAATAATGAAAATATTTTATTTTCAGATGGCAGTAGTGATGACGATAGTGTCAATTCAAGTGTTCATGCAAGTAAATTTTTGTGAAGTAGTGAATTTTTTAATGCAATATTTTTTTTGTCCTGAAAATATAGAAAAGCAATTTAAATAAAAATTTAAAAATTGCATTCATTTCATTATTATTTATTTTAAAATACTTCTTACTAAAAATCTTGAAGCTCTACAGATATAAAATTTAAGAAACTATGTGTAATATTATAAAATAATATATAATAAAATACTAATATAATAGCATAATAGAAAGTATGAATATCATTATGTAATTATGTAAATAAATTTCAAAATTAATTTCTTATTGGTGGTAAAATTATTTGGTAGAAAAAAGTTTCCACCAACATTTGTTTTCCTGAAAATTAAATTCAAAAATGGAGAGTAACCTAAATTCAGGGTCAATAAATATTTGATAAAATGGTATATAACATAAGAATTATGGGAGGGAGATTACAGAAGCCTTTAACAACAGAAATATATGTATTGTAAAATTGTGATTTTAAAAAAGACTAGATGTATAGTTTAATTTTTAATTATAAAAAGTCAATTATAAATAAAAGTATGTACTGTATGTACATTCAAACAAATACAATACACTGTTTGTTTATATGTATACATGTATAAAAGTAACAAATAATTTTATATAAAACAGATTGCTGAATGAAGAGTAATTTATGAAATGAAGCAGAGGTATGGGATGGGTTGGAATGAGAAGGAAGAGTTAATATAAATCATAAAAATATGTGTAACCAATTCAGCTGTTCCAGAATAATAAATCATGAATGTTATATTATTAAAAGTAGCAGTAGCTGTAACAGCTGTACTCTAACAACACCAACAACAACATTGGAACAAGGTAGCATTTACTACTGGGCTGGGCAAGGTAAAGAATGCAACTAATTACACTTAGAACAGCAATGTTAGTTAAGTTTAGCCAGATATTGAGCTGGCCCCGACTAACCGATCAACAGCAACCACGTAACAACACAACACAATAATCGATATCTATAGAATAGGATCAACATGATAATTAACAGAGCAGAGCATAGATTTAAACAAAGAATGAAAGGATAGCTAGAGACAAGAGAGAAAGAGTAAAACAGTTATGAGGAAGGAGTGAGACTTCATTATATATCTAAGAAACTAGCCGTCAGACTTCAGATAATTAGTACATAATCAGATGAATGAGAAAATTGCAATACATAGAGTATATGCTTTCCTATTTGAAACAATATATTTCACTTGTCAAATATATATATTTATAAATGTTGGATAAATATTATAATTTCTTATTACTTACTTGGCTAATTTCAATCTTAAATTCTACTTCTCTTCTGATTCATATTCTGAACACAGTATTTGAAGATCATTAAACTAAGAACTACAATTCAATAAAAATTAGTATTCTTTATCTACCATCACCAAAAATCAGTTTATAACTTTTTTATGATTCAGTGCAATTCTTATAAAATCTGAATAAACATCAGTTATTTTTATTCAGATTAGAGTAACTAACCATGAAAGTTAGGTAGTCTAGGTAGAGATTTATGTAGCTATAGACAAAAATGAATTCTACAGATTGGTCTACATGCAATTCTTCCACTAGACATCATTAAGATTGTATTCACACTACAATTCCCAATATCCTCAGCCTGTAGGACCGAATAGTATCTGATTTGCACTCACAGAATCAATAATGTTGAACAAAGAATCAAATATTATGATAATATATGTTTAATGAAAAAAGATTATTTAATATTATAGAAATTTGCAGTATGAGACAATTAGCTCTAGCCAGTAAAAACTCAAGGCCATCCTCTCCAAAGGTAGACATCTATCCATCTACAACCCCTTTCAAGGTAGATCCATTTTTCATCAGACAGGAGAAGTTGATTACTGATCAGTGATTTTGTGTTGATCAAATTAAATATATATGAGAAAAAAATTTAGTTTTAGGAAATTGAAGAGCCTCCTGAGGAATGTAAAGGGTTCCTAAAGCAACTACCTCAGAATTGTATAGCATGAAGAAGTATCTAGGTAAAATACAAACAATTCAGTCAAACTTTCCCTCAGAGGTAATTTAATAATAATGCAATCTACCTATACAGCCTTTTGTGGATAAATGTAATATAAAAAATAAAAATATTATTAAATAATATTTTATTTAATAATTGAACAAGTATTAATTTTTCTAAGATTGTTAAATTAAGACATTGTACAACTGTAGTAAGATCAATAATCTTATATGGCAATGAAGCATTACACTTAATTAAACTCAAAAAGACTGCTCAAGATTGAAAGAAGCTTACTAAGAAAAATTCTTGGTTCAAAGGTAACAGGGAAAGGATACAGACTGAAATATAACAAGATCTACCAAAATCAAACCTAGAAATAGTGATAAGGAAAAGAAGATTAAATTTGTTAGTCATATGATCAGGAGGGACTCAAACAGATTAAATAAACAAATCTTTGATAAGCTGTGGAACATTTAAAGTAAATCAAATTATCTAAAAGAAATGGAAAAGGACTTCCAGTGGATTGATTTGAAAAACAGACTGTTACAACAGAGTAACTTATAATAGAGAAAACGTCTGAAGAATAATTTACGATATAAGTTCTTGAAACAGAAAAAAAGATAGGAAGAAACTACCACCAGCATTTCAGTGAAACTATGCTTCAACATATCCAGTTTACTGAAGAAAGCAACAAGAAACCACTTTGCTTGTCACTTTTCCTGTTAAATTTAACTGCGAGATCATATTATTCTTTTTAAAAATAAGTAGTTTATTTTCAGGAATCCTTTGATATCTTATGGCAGGTCAACAATACCAATAAATGTATGGTTTCAGCAATGAGCACATATAATGTGAAGTAAATCTTATATATCTAAATATATAAGTAAATCACACACACATATATATATATATATATATATATATATTTGTATAATACATACATGTATTTTATTGAAAAATAAGTAAATTAGTCTGTCATTTTTTTTCAAAGTTTTGATTAAAACTTTCTTACACATATGTTTATTTTTTACTGACAATGAAATTTAACAAAAACAAATACAATGGAAATAATATTAAAATAATAGAAGCTTAATTAGGAAATTATTGTTGTGTGTTCTCATATACTCAATCAGTATATTAGGAGACTGACATTTGAAAATGTTTATATAATTAAAATTTATTAGTTTATACATAATAATAGATTATTATGCATAAACATAAATTAAATATACATTATGCATTAAACATAATAATTGAATTATGCATTAAACATAGATAAAATAAGGCAAATCAATAATAACAATGACAATAAGAATAATAAACGACAATAATAAACAACTGGTTTGATGCAGCTCTCCAAGATTCCCTATATAGTGCTAGTCGTTTCAATTCAGTATACCTTCTACAACCTACATTCCTAACAATTTGTTTTACATATTTCAATCGTTGCCTGCCTGCACACTTTTTTTCTTCTACCTGTCCCTCTAATATTAAAGCGACTATTCCAGGATGCCTTAATATGTGGCCTATTACTCTGTCTCTTCTTTTAACTATATGTTTTTTCCAAATGCTTCTTTCTTCATCAATTTGCCGCAACATCATTTGTCACTTTATCCACCCATCTGATTTTTAACATTCTCCTATATCCTATAGCACAACATTTCAAAAGCTTCTAATCTTTTCTTCTCAGGGACTCTGATCGTCGATGTTTCACTTCCATATAAAACAAAGCTCCAAACATATACTTTAAAAAATCTTTTCCTGACATTTAAATTAATTTTTGATGTAAACAAATTATATTTCTGACCGAAGGCTTGTTTTGACTGTGCTATTCGGCATTTTATATCGCTCCTGCATTATCCATCTTTAGTAATTCTATTTCCTAAATAACATAATTCTTCTACCTCCATTTCAACAATATCACATTACTACAATAAAGTTGCCTTAAGAGTCTTTACATGAACCCTAATTTTCTTAGTGGTCCACAAACTGTTCAGCCCACAAAGATTTGGTCCTCAGCCCGACAATATTCTCTATAATGATGGATGATCTTATAGATATTCATGAGTTCATATCAGGAATTAAAGTACTTCTGTTTGCTGATGACCTGATCTGAACAACAAGTAGTGATACAAGGGCATTAGAAGTTTAACTGAATAAAGCACTAGAGAAGCTCCAGCAATGGGCTGGGAGGAATGACATGTGTGTCAATGCCTTGAAAACTGAATTTCAGCTCTTCTCACTTTCAACCAAGGAACCTCATATAAGTCTACCTATGCTCAAGAGAAACTAAAACGTACAAATTCAGTGATGTACCTTGGGTTAGTCCTAGACAACAGATTGAGTTGGGCAAAGCATATGGACCATGTGGTTGAAAAAGGTTAAAAGCATCTTGGCCTGGTCAAGAGAATCATTGGTATGAAGTGGGGAGCAAACCGAAATGTATTGTCTATGGTATATAAAATTTATGTGAAAACTATTCTTGAGTACGGAAGTGAACTAATTATTACAGCACCGGAGCCCACTATCCAAAAAATTGAAAAAGTACAAAATAAGGCCCTTAGAGTTATTTCAGGAGCCCCAAAATTGACTCCAGTTACTGCTATGCAGTTGCAAACATGTATAGAACCTGTCAAAATAAGAAATGAGATTGCAGTACTTACAATGAGTGCGAAACTGCAGCGTTTGGATATTGGTTACTGGAAGAACTGTAAACCTGCCACCACAAGACTTAAAACCCAGGTTACATTCATGAATAAAATAGACACAATTAGAGAAGATAAAGGACTTACCATTGGTACTAAACAAAATTTCGTTATGATTCCACAAAGGATCCCTACAAAATCTGCAGCTCCTGCAGCCAATAAACAAACAAAGCTGCTCAAGAACAGAGCTAAAGAATTTTGTGCTTGAAACTATTAGAGAACCATACCCCACACTCCTATGGTTACACGTGTTCACAGATGATTCTGCAAATAATGCAAGAAAGGATGGAGAGGCTGGAATTCTCTTGGTTTTTCGTAATTTAGGAGTTTGTTGAAATACTTAGCTAGGATTTCCAAGTTGTCTTTATTATTATGGGCACTTTACCATTTTTATTCTTTATTAGTAGGGTTGAGATTCGTATTTTTGGAATTTACTTTTGAAAGTTTTGTAGTAGTTTCTTGACTGTGTTTTACTGAATTCTGTTATTTACTCAGTGTGTCTTTTTAGTGTTGTCTTTTTATTCTCCTTAGGGTTTGGATGGTTTCTTTTCTTTGTTTTACTAGATTTTGGAAGGACGTTTCTAATTTTTGGGGTGGTGAAATATATAATTAAATAGAATATTTTTTTATCAAATTTACCTTAATAAATCTGACATTAAAAATTATTAATTTTGAACATAATTTATGTACTATATCACCATTCTAATACTAAGAATTTTTAGTCAGTCACGTTAATGTCCAAAGAGTAAAATTCAAACAGCAACCAAAGCATATAAAACTTTTGAATGAAGTTTTTTTTAATATATTAATTAAAATAAACACTAATAAATATTTTTTTTTAAATTTATTTGAGAAATATCATTAAAAATAAAACTATCACATTTACAATTAATTTTTGATGCACTAATACACTATCTAAATGTGAACAGCTGTTGTTATTGCTTAATAAAGCCAGAAGTAGAAGATTTGAGATCTTTGAGATTGGTAGATATTAAAAAATACTATTTTTATATATTGTTTACATTGATTCTAATTATTTCTTTTCACTTTGACCATACTCCAAACAGAAGCAATCCTGCTGTAGGACAGATAATTATGATTTTGAGAAGTAGATTAAGATATCTGGAAAAGCAATGCATGAAGAATACCTGAGAACTTTCATAAAAACAGGAACGTTAAAATTTTACAAATAAGTATTTTTCTGATTTCTAACTCTTAAAATTCTGCTTTCTTATTGGTTCCATATTCTTTCACTAATACTAAGTAGCAATAATGATTTCCATAAAGAATAAATATAAGAAAAATATATTTCCATTAAGATAGATATAAACAATCTATTAAATTAAAATCATTATTTACTTGTTACTTGGTAGTGACTTCCCTACATTCAAAACTGGCAATCACCTACTTACTTGCTAATTATGCAGCCAATTTATCTTCAAACCTTAATTTGTGCTACATTGTTCATGGCTTTATTTTTTTATAAATTTCTACAGGTAGCTGCCATTCAAATAATTTTTAAGACCACATATCCTAAGCTATTTGATGAACATGTCAAACTTTTGGCTAAACATAACATCTTAAATTTTTGGCTTCTTGCTATATCAAGTAATAATAGTTACTGTTCATACTCAAATAGTGACTTCATACATTACTTTACTTAAATGCAAGATTCCAAAATATCATTTCCATAACTTTAATTTTTTCACCATTTATTCAATTATCTACTTTACTTCTACTCAATGTGAGGAGAAAAACCTCTCTAAAAGCTATATAATTTATTTACCACATTCATTTTACCAAATTAGCATAGATGTTGTATGACAATATGTTCTAGTCAGGACAGATTGTTAGATTACATTAAAACATTTACAAATGCTTGGCGCTTAAGCTCCTTCATAGTGTGTACTTTACTCAATAAGACACATTAATATCCTCTGCTTTTCATGAAATATTCAGGAATATCAGCTCTGCCTATAGAGTATAATAATAGTTTATCACATGAATTTTTAGCTGCAATAGCTGACAATAATAATATATGTCAATTATTAATAAGTAAAATGTAGATTTGTTGTAATTTGATTAATGAGTTCATGGCGTGCACACATTTTCAACTCCATTGGTCGTCAACGGCAATTTTCTTCAGTACACCACCCGCAAGTATTTTGTATTGTTTTTTGAAGGACTAACTACACAGTTTCATCAGCATCAGTTCAGGGGGGAAATATATTTATTCTTTAAAAATGAGCCAATTTTTAAGTGAGCCAATTGAACAAACATCTGTTGAGCCTATTCAGTGATCCCCAAATAAACTTTCATTCTTTGGCTACATTAGCTGTAATCAGTTATTTGGATTTTTATAAACTAATTGTTGGGCAGTATTGGTAAGTCTTAAACCAACTTACTATTTTCTTTTACTATCACTAAAATACAGGATTCTAATATTGGTGCATTTGGCTTGAGGCAAAACTGTTAATGTAAAAATGCTATTTTATCTTTAAAACATACTAATTTTAAATCTGTGGAAGCTTGTAATGATCACATCGATTGTCATATGACAGGCCAAATTATTCAATAGAAGTTTATAAAATATAAGGAAATTCAAAATGACGATTACCTTTCTGGTGCAAAATTTGAATTTTCTCTCTTATTCTTTAAAAATTATTTTCCGTTTTCAAATTTTGTCTATTGCTACTATTTTAATTTTGAAACTAAACTAACATTAGTGTTATCTTTTTTCTCCTCAGGTATTCTTGTGCTGGTTTTCCTAAGAAATAACTATTGTTAACTATTGTTAATTCCATTGAAGTAAGCTTTTGGGATATTAGGTGAATGAATCAAAAATGTTCTGCACTACTCTAGATAAGCATGTACAAAATCTTGAAGTGTGTAACCATACAAACTCCACGTCACTTAAGATAAAGAAAGAAGTAATGAAAATACCAAGCAGGCGATGACAATATCTTAAAAATGGAAATTTTACAAAAGTAATTGTGCAAAAATACTTCAATAGACTCTTGAACTAGACCAAAACCGCAATATTTATGTACTAAATTTCTTAAAACTGGGTCTCTTCTTGTGAATAAAAGTAGTAGTCCATTAACTAGGACCACTTCCTAGGTTAAAGAACCTAGGAAGAAAATTTTCCATTATTTATTTCTTATTAATGTTATTTAAGTAATTTCCTGTTTTAGCTTCATTGCCAATATATTTCTGCTTATTTTCCTGAATACCAAAGGTAAGGTTCTTTTAGTACTTCCTTTTCAACATCTTTCCTTAAATCAATCTACATTTGCTATTTCACTTTCTATTAATTTCACTTTGTGCACGTTAATCCTTCATTAATTTTTGATTCTTTACTTTCTGTGTTCATCCATCAGTTGTAACACCTTTCTGGTTATCAAATGTTTTATGATGTGTATATTTTCTTAATCTTTTAAGTCTCTTCTCATGACTTAATTAATTGCTTTTTCAAATATATCCAAAAATTTCTACTGAATCTAGTTTATGGTGAATTCATAACTTGTATACATCTCTTTAACTTAACATTTTCTGTAACATATTTCTCTCTACTTCTACTATCTTCATCACCTCAAACCCAGTTGTTTCATCTCTTTCTTTACTGATTATAGCTTCCAAAAGAGTGGACATTGGTTTTGTAAAAAAAATAATAGTGGCAATATTTCTCTGTTTACAAAAAAAAAATTGAATGATAGTTGGGCACTTTTAAATACTTAAAAAATAGGAAAGGTTCAAATATTTCAACTAGCCTCTTAATTGATGGCACCGGAAATAACCATCTGGTTCCCAAAATGTTTTTGGGAACATTCAGTCCTAAGTTGATTACAATTTTTGGGAACAAGTTCTAAGTCAACGTGAATTCACACAAAATGACTTCAAACTTTCCAACCTATGTATGTATGTGCGGAAATAGTAGAAAATTTTCAGTCATAGTTTGGACATTAATTGGAAGAATGACTGTAGCAGTTTGTACTGCATTTTAAACAATATTTGTTGCATACTACAGTTACTATTTTCCTTCCTTATTTGAAGTAAATATACATTGTTATTTTTCCAAATTATTTCTTACCATAAAAAGTTCCACGTATTTTTAACCAGCTATTCCATGGTTTTGAATAGTTTTTATAACATGCACAAAGAGAATTTCTGGTAAATTCAAGTATTTGTATGCGGCGATTAAATCTGACTGAGTACAATACCTCACAATATTGATATCATTTTCAAATTAATGTGGTTACTAGAATCGACAGAGAGAATACAGAAATGAGAACTGTCTAATTCACGTTTAATCTTCTTCTGAACAATAGGTGTTAAACATTGACAACAACTGCTTTCCATTTTGTCTGCAGATATGATTTTTTGTTTGTAAATGTTCTTAGAAGGCCAGATATGGAGTCCATGAACTGAAAGCTGTGATTATGTTTGATTGTATGAAAAAATATGCAGCTTCTTGAGCTGCAAGCTCTCTACTTCACAATCCTGCTCAAAAGTCTGTTTTTTTAACAGCTTCTTTGTGTTTCTGGAATTTTTAGTGATTTACAATGTCACATCTTCCTCCTGGCTGACATTAAACCCTGCACTGAATTATAATTAATAGTCACACTCAAATATACGGGTGGGTATTTATGTGTTAGATTGAAAAATCTCTTTTCGGAATTGTGTGGTTCATAATTTTAAACCAATGTAGAATAAATCTCTAAATATTCCATGAAACTATACATAGGATAACATTGGACAAAACCACAAATGCCGCAGTGCACTGCCATCAGAAAGCAAACAGCAGATGCACATGAATCAAGCCAGAAGTTACTGCTGGGTTCAACCTGGAACAGTGCTACCAATATTTGAATGAGGCTTGGAGAGAGAAACTTTAAACTTACTTACTTAATACTTTGTTTCCATGAAAAACTGGACATTTAATCAGTTTTTGGACTTTTTTAGGACAGTGGGACAAAATTCTAAAAAAATGGGACTATCCCAGGGAAACCAGGAAATATGGGATTCCTACCATAACTTGTCTGTTATACAATATAGAAAACAAAAATATTAATGCTTTGATAAATAAATCCAATGAAATATTATAAATTTAAGTATGATAATTTATATAATATAATACTAAGAGGTTAACACATAATCATATATGTAATACGTATATGATTATGTGCCATAACCATAATGGTTACAGGCTATCTGAACCAAGCAAAAACCATTCAAAAATGTGACATAGCCATTTGTAAGAATAACAAGCATCCCATCCAAGGCTTACTAATGAGAGTGAGGAATGAAGCAGTAACCCTTACTTTCTTTGCTGAGCAAAATACGTTGTCACATGGCATGACAAGGCCTGTGAAATACAAGTTCTATTAAGCCCTACAATTAATTCACTCTATTCACTATAGGGACTGCCTATTGAAAAAACATCATTATTTGCAAAGAAAGAAAACCTGTATAGTCCTCTTGTACCTCAGATGCTTAACATGTATCAGCTATAAGAATGACTTGAGGCAGATACAATAAAGCAATTAATCAACATATTATTGTCTGAGAGAAACGATGTATTATGCATACTTTCTCATCATGAAAGGGAATACCATAACCATAACAGTTATGAAGAACGTGAACTGAGTAGTTCCTGAAATGGCAGAACTACTCTCAGTAATAACATTATCCTATTGTCAGACTTACTAAGGACAGAAAAAAGCGGTTTCCTATTGCCTTTCTCAGTGAGGCAGACAGTTGCACATCCCCATACTAATTCTACCAAATTTAAATAATAAATTAATTAATAAATTACTGGTGTATTTGAAAAATCATTCCACCAGTTTATTTAAAATACAAATTAAAAAACAAATGTTAAAAGAAATAAAGATGTATTTAAGACTTTATAAAACAAATTACAAAAAAAAAATATATTTGTAACATTTTCAGAAATACAGTCATTTATAAACATAATTACTGATTTATACAATAGAGGATGCATTCTATAATAATTTTTTTTATCATGCTAATCCCTACTGTCTATCTCTCATAAAGTTATGGATCTTGTAAGGCAAAATTTTTGAACTAATGTTAAATGGTTTCCAAATGGGCCAAGTCTCAAGTACATTCATCTCTTAATACATATACTGAATTTTTTGTTATTTATAACCATGACGTGAAAATTTAAAAAAACTTAGATTCTGAAATAATTTATAACCATTGAAAAAATATTCATGCACAAAACTTGTACTGAATAGAAAAGATACATCTGGAGCCAGTAACAAATTACAATACTCGTTTAATAAAAAGACTAATATTTGCCATACTCATTTAATAAGTTAAAAAAATGAAACATAATCAATCTTTAATATATGTTAAATTAAATGGAGATGCATTTAAAAATTATATTTGAACACAGATATATAAACAAATATTATTTAAATAACTATAATTAATATATATATAAAATAAGGTTATCCAATGAATAATGGATAAAAACATAATTTTGCTATGTTTTTCTCATGATGGTCGTCAATGTTTAAAAATTTACTCTTTTGAGATTATTAACTTACTTTAAAACATCTTCAGTCACCCTTTCAATGATCTTCAGTCACATTGAACACGTTTTGAACCAGTTATTAAAAAAATTTATTTGTAAGATTGGCTCAGTTTGTTAATTCAAAAGTTTTAAACAAATTTCAAATAAAAATACTTTATAAATGTAAACAAATACTTATATCATTTTTAGATTGACTACAGTATTCTCCATTTAAAGGTGAAAATGTTTTTAAATACTTTATCCAAAATCAGAACTTGCTTTCACTCTAATCACTTCTTTAGTAGAAACTACCACTGTCCTGAGTGTGTTGTGCTGTTGGATATGGCACTAGTGTTCCTCATGGTTAATGATATATAATATTTGAAGCACACATGTGATTTAAGTTGTTTGTATTATATTAAATGTTGTTTTTGAATTTGTGTAATAGAAAAAAGTAACATTTGTCTTTGACAAACACACATTAATTACCATCAAACTGTTTTTGTAAGCTAATAGTCAAAAACTAGATACACTTTTAAGAATTCAAAATCCATAAATACCCAAAAACACAAAGAACAACATTCTAAAAAAAGAACAGACGTAATTTAAATCAAACATTCTCTTTAAAAAAATCAGGATCCTTGAAAATGAAAAACCTATGCCATATTCAACAGCTCAACACCCAGTACTTCCAGAATAGTCTGTGATTAGAACAAAATCTGGATACGTAGACCTCAATTGAAATTTTTAAAATGAAGTGTACTTCAAGCTGTTCAAAATTTGTTTTATATAAAATTTTTAACTTGCGTATGAGCCACTGTGTGTAAGTACTACAAGTGCTAATGTAATGTATACTTTCTTATATGTACTTGTACGTACATGTAGAATATATACCCAAATTTTTGGGAATTTTTTTTCATATGATGTATAAACTCTTGTTTGTAGTTACTATCTTTTCATGGAAATATAAACAAACAAAATTTATAAGTTAATACATTAGAAAAAAAACAATTAAAAGAGATAATATTTTTCTACAAATTGTGTTTTTTTCCTTTACTGTACATTCAAACTTGGTTACACTTAATTGTAAAGAATGAGATAAAACGACAAATTTTTGACATGTGACATATTCCAGTGAGAGTATACAGAACAAATCTCGGAGATATTTCCTGTCGATTGAACCTACGTTTCAGAGATTTCAACGACTGGTTTCGTAAATATAGGCCATTATTTTTTGATACCTCGAGCAACCTGTATATACGTATATATATAAAATTTTATAATGTTTTAAAATAATATCATTTTTTAAGTAGCTACTATTCATAAATTATGAAATGTTTTTGTTTTTTGTTAAAATTAATGTAAAATCTTCAAGTTATGTTTAGCAAAAGTAGTTGACAAGTTTTACTGCTAGGCGGCATATTAGCAAAGATACCGTTAGCTGGGTCAACAAGCAAATATATTCTATTAGAAAATTTGGAAACAGACAGTTATGATAGCCCAATGAGGGTTTCGAGCCAATTCCATAACATCTAAATACATACAACGGCATAATGAAATATTACAAAAAAACTTCGAAACCGATAATGAAACTTCCAGCTGAGTGATTCGTGTAGCCTATAAATCCACCAAACGTGTAGGTATACGAGATATGTGAGAAAAGTAATGAGACTGACTTTTTACTTACCAAAGTTTTTATTTTTCCAAACAACAGTATTATTCCCTTCAAAGTAGTTTCCTTGGGTAGCTATACACCGGCGGAATCGTTGTTCCCACTCCTGGTAGCAGCGCTGGAAGGCTTCAACTGGTCGGTCACAGTCTTTTGCATGTTCTCCAGAGTTCCAAAATGGCGTCTTTTTAAGACATGTTTCAATTTCGGGACAAGGAAAAAGTCACAAGGACTCAAATCAGGGGAATAGGGGGGTTGAGGAACCTTAGGAATGCATTTTGAGGTAAAAAATTCCGTGTGACGCGGGGCATTGTCATGAAATTGTCACAAACCTTTCGCATGTCCAAATCGTCTGTCAAAATTTAACTGTATGTACGATGAAAGTGTTTAAATGTAACTGTTCACTCATCATCTTTATTGTTAAACGAATGTCTGATCTCACAAGAACCCACACACACTCGACGTTTTCCTCAGATTTTAAAGTTGAAGGTCTCCCTGAGCGAGGTTGATCTTCAACGTGTTCTCGGCCTTCCGAAAATAATTTGTGCCAGCGGAAAACTTGTGTTCTTGATAATCAATGTTCCCCGTAGGCCTGTTTCAACTCTTCAAAGGTCACATTCGCGGATTCCCCAAGTTTAACACAAAACTTGATTGCACAACGTCGCTATAAATTCCGATGCTCCATTTTCGTAACGCACAACAAAAACAGAACTTCACTGATGGCGCTGTCAAAAATAATATTTTGACTGAACTGAGTTGAAACTCGTACTGATCATATGAAAGGGATGAACAAACCGGTCTAGCACAGACCGGGAGACACAGCCTTGCCAGATCGCTCGCAGTGTTATCAATCTCATTACTTTTCTCACACACCTCGTAGATCCATAAGTATAGCTCGGGATTTACATCAAATAATTTAGTAAACTCATCGTAAAAATCCACAAGCTTCAGCTAGTGTAAGCACGTAGGATTTCACGAAACCATCAATAATGATGAAAACATTTTATTTACATGAGGTTTTAAACCGCCACAAGTTTTAGATACGGAAACCAAAAATTGCCACCTGTGTGTCAGACTCGCAAAAGGTGAATCTGTTCCTTGTTGGTTTTTAAAAACAAGGTATGTATCTCATTTTTTTCTTTGCATTGTACAGTCACTTTGAGAGTATACTTGGATAAGATGGAGTATTGTCAAAATACAATTTAATGGAAACATACAAGATAATATTTCCAGTTAAAACTACTCTCCACTCAACAGTGATTACAATGATAAGTGCGTTGTCAAAGATTTTCTAAAAAATTAGGAAATATACTGTTTTAGAACTTATTTTATCCAATTTTTCACCCCTACGAAGACATCAAATTCATTCCTTATGTTGAAAGTATTTTATTACGGTTTAATTTTATTCAACAGAAATTTCACGTTAGCTTCTGTTTGGGCTAGTAACTTGAGATTTATTTACTCAAAAATCTTAAAATTTCACATGGTGACTTCTACGGAGGGGGCACTGGTACTCCTTGAAGTTAGGATTTTGAAGAGCTAGAAAGGAGTAATAGATCTTATTATTTCGGCTAGGATTGGATTTATGAAGGCAATTTACTTGTACGAGTTTGGCCCCGTCTAAAATTTTTGTTTATAGCACTTTTACCAAAATTACTTCCAAAACGAGAGTAACATGGGAGATGGCCTATTTACATGGCCGTTTAATTATATTTGTAATAATTTTTTTTAATTTCAAATTTATTATATTCATTAATTTAGGATCGAAAACATTAAGCAAAATGTTATATTTAAATATTGTAATAATTAAAATTAAATAATGTCAGTTGACCCAGTCATTTAATTTGTAGTATTGTGGTTGTTGTGGTGGTGGTAGTGGTTTTGGTGATTGTGCTGATGGTTGTTGTAGTTATTGTTTTTATTATTATTATTTATTTTTGTGAAGGCGGTTATTAACAGTGTTTAGGCCATTAATTCCAACATTTACTGTTAAAAATTTGTTACTGAATGTAATTCTGAAGATAATTGAAAGAAAAAAAATTACTTATGACGTTTTACCTCATTTTATTACTCTCATTTTGTGTTTAGTCTCCGGGATCAGAGTACGGTATTACTTCAGAGGATGAATGAGGATAGGTATGAATGTAAATGAAGTGTAGTCTTGTACAGTCTCAGGTCAACCATTCCTGAGATGCATGATTAATTGAAACATAACTACCAAAGAACACCGGTATCCACGTTCTATTAATAAAATTCGTATAAAATTAACTGCCTTTACTAGGATTTGAACCTTAGAACTCTCGACTTCGAAATCAGCTGACTTACGATGACGAGGTCATCACTAGAGCAACCCGGTAAAGCTCATTTTATTACTATCGCGATTTTTTTTATTTTTGCAACTTTGATTGCTTATAACTAAAAATGAAGACATTATCGAGAAACGGTTTTCACCATCGTTTTTTTTGTAAACTTTTACAATTAAATTATTTATCAAGTATCCTCTTTCCTATTTAAAAAAAAAAAACTTAATTCAATGTGATGGATCCGGAATGCCGGAAAAAATTTCTATCATACAATAAAGTAGTAATTTTTTTAAGTATGTAGATACGTACTTGTTTTTATTTCCTAATATCTTTCATTTTTGAAATGTGAAGCGGTATCCGTACTTTAATATCATTCTCTACATAAGTTTGGATATTATTGGAGAAAAAGAAAAATCAAATTTTTTCTGATTTTAATGCCACCCTTCATTTTCTGTAGGCTATCGTCTAAATCACCAATAAAATCAAAATAATTTCTACACTATCATTCCCTTACGTTTATAAGCGTGGTTAGAGGCCATTTAAGCATTATCATTGCTTTTGATGTCGGGTATGAGAGAACCGTTTGTCGTCTTCTTCATCTCTTCTCTAACATCGGTTTCAATTTCTTCCCGTTCTTTATACTGTACATCCCTAAAATGCTTGATTCATTAGCAATAATTACGTCATAAATTACAGTGAAAAACATAGACGAAAGTACGAATTAATATACAAAATTCAATAAAACAAAATTCATTCCCATCTCTATTTTCAATTTTCTTTATTATATTCTATTTTGGATTTTCGTGTTATCATGTTAATTTTAAGCAGCTTTCAAAAAAACAAAGAAAATTGAAATTTTAATATATTTAATGCTTTAAAATTCCATATGTTGGTATCCAATGAAAAAGAAAAATAAATAAGTGGCGTAAATTAAACAATTAATTCGCAAGTATTGCTTTATAATGTTCGTGTAATTTTTGTTTGATTTCTATTTTTATTTAAAAAAATTTAGAAATAGAAATTTTTCACGGTAAGTAAAGCTACACTTATATATTATATTATCTCTAATGAATACAGTTTATTGCTGACAGATTTAAAAAAATAAAAAATCCTAATTAGTAATGTATTTTAATGTACAATATTGAATTAAAAACGCTCCTTTAACACTATATGTAGGAGAATTTCGGGGACATCATTTTTTGCAAATTAAATAAAATTTAGTTACGTTTAAAATTATGTCTTTTTTTAATTAGCAAGTTCTTTTCACTGTATTATTTATATTTTTTATGTCAAATATTATTTAGGGATATTTGATATTACATGAAAATATAATTTAAATTATATTAAACTGATATTTAAAATATAAAATGTAAGAATCAAGATTCATAAAAGATTCAAAGATACCCAAATATTCATAAATCTCTACGTACAATCTAATAATCCGATTTACCGTAGTTTAAGTGATTTATTAAAGATTTTAAGTGATTTATAAAATTGTTTAATTTCATATTATCTATAAGGAATTTTTTTCTGAAACATAATAGATTTTCAGAGTTGAATTGCTTTTTTTATATTTGCACCCTTCTATCTCAACTACTTAAGGTTTAATTTTACACTACACTTCCAAAATTATTAAATTACGGAAACCTCATTTATGGTATCCATTTTAATTCCTTATTTACCTTTATTATTCCGTTCTAGCAAAATGTAAACATTTGTTTAATCTTGATTTACCAAGGTCATTCGAAATGTTTTCAGCCTGACACAAACACTGCATATGACCAAATGTCTATGATGTTTATCAAATATGATCTTTTAAATGACATCCTGCAAAGTTTCAGATGCGTCAGATTAGTTGCTTGTTTTTGGCAATCGAGTAAAACAAACAAGTTTTGAAATTATCTGAAAAATAAATAAAATTGAAGTTCGAGCTGTTATTAAATAATATGGAAAAAAGGTTTAACCACAAGGGATTTACAAAAAAGTTAGATTTCACTTAAAAGGATACTTCTCCTTCGTTTTCGAACGTAAAAGGGCGGGCTACTGAATTTAAACATGTTCGTACAATCATTCCAGATGATGAACGCTCGGTGTATTCAAAATACCCTACACTGACGAAAATCCATAACTTCAAATTAAATGATCGCTTACTGAAGATATACTAGTTTGCTGATATTGAAAACCTCACGGTACACCGTTTCCGTCCATTCAATATTACACGATGTTTTAGCTATGAAAAAGCTTTCCACTTGATAAGAGACGAGTTTTTTAACAATCGACCAAAATCCCGTTTGACTGAACACGTCTCAAGGGTGTATAGACTTATTAAATGCGATCCTTCTGGGTTTATTCGATGGTCTTAACAGGAGATGAAACATGGATTCATTGACACATGGTAAACCAGTCGGCAGCCCAAGCAATGGATGACAGGAGCTACGGTTTTTGGATTCCCCGATGCATGCTAGAAACCAATCGGCAGCCCAATGAATGAGGAGAGCTACGGTTTTTGGGAATTTTTGTGGTTCGGTGCTTGCCTAGCAAAAGCCAGGGCCATCATCGGGTAGAATTACTCTGCATTACTGATCCGATTAAAAAGCATTAAAAGTCCAAAGTGTCAAACGTGTTAAAAGTGTCAAACGTCCACATCTAGCCAAAAAGAAAGGGATTTTTCCCTTCGACAACATAAAAGCAGACAATTTTTTGGTGGGTGTTCCAAAACTTCCATGACCTAGGCTTTAAAGTTCTTCCGTGTGCACTGTAATCGCCGGATTTATCTCCCAGCGATGCCTTTCTCTTCCAAACCTAAAAAATAGCTGCTGGACAAAGATTCACTTCAAATGTTGAGGTCAAAGCTGAGATAACAGCTTATTTTGTGGAGCTGCACAAATTCCATTATACTGAGTATATTAAAAGGTTGGAAAATTGTTTACGTAAATGTATCGAATTGCAAGTGACTACTATAAAAAATTTTTAAATGTTTCATAAATCTTGTGTTTTCTTTACAGGATGAAATTTTTTCTAATGGCTCTTTTTTTTTAAAAAAAAAGCGAAAAAGAAAAGAAAATGGTTTTACTTACATAAATAGATTATTATTTATATACTTTTATTTTAAAAAACTTTTAAAGCTTTTTTACTTTTATTTATATACTTTTATATATATATATATATATATATATACAAAATAATGATGGCACAGGCTGTGTTGGTTGAGCCACAGAACCGTTTACCTTCACACCCTTAAAACATTAGAATTAAAAATACCCGAAAATGGTTTTTAAGTATTTATCTGAAGAGTATTTGTAAGCACAAATCTACTGAATATCTCGTTTAATATAGCTGTGATTGGGAAAATTTGTAATAATTTTTAAAAATTTTATTACCTTCATTCCCTTTCAAGGTCGAATTTCAAATATCTAAAAATTGATTTATTGACGCGAAGATTAGATTCACCAAAAATCAGGTTATTTCTTTATTTGTTACCGAGAAATTAAAAAAATAAAATGGATTAAAATTAACAGGGATTAAAAAAAATTTCAAAAATCCAATTTAGCTCTTGAAACTCGAATTTGAAACAAAATCTAGAAATTGGTGTTTAGATATCATTCAGGTCAAACCCAGATCACACAGTGATAAACATATAGTTCACAATTTATTAAATTTTGTGCTTCGACGGCAAATTTCCACTACTACATATATATATATATTTTTTTTTTATTATTTTATTATTATTATTATCATATATATACTCGTATATATGTTTATATATATATATATATATATGATTAGCCATGAAATATATCCGAAACCTTCTCAGATATGCTAATAAATTTTTACCCATAATTACTGAATCGTGGGTAAAAACTTATTAGCGATAAATCGGGTATTTTGTTTGTTTATCCCGAACAAGAAAACGCTCTTCCTCTTTTATAGACAAATTGGGCTAATCGCGTGTTTTAATAAAAATTAGAACGATAATATTTACTCCTTAATGAAAGCAATTTCGTTTCCATGAAACTAATTATATGAATAAAATTAAAAAAAAAATATTATTGATTTTAATAATCATTTGTTTCCACAGAAACAAAAACAACTGTTAAAAATTTAATCGCAGTATATTTAAAGGCTACTTACTACTAGTGTCAAATAATCAATAACATTTGATCCTGATTAGATTTTTTCTAATCCGATTTTAAAACTCATATATGGTGTTTGCACATAAAATTACAAATTAAATCCCTTTTTAAATGAATAAAGAACACAATCTGAAGTATTGATCGTTTCATGAAAAATAAAATAAAATTTTACGTGTAACAGTCCAATATTTCATTAAAAACTAATGAATTACGTTTGTTCATTACTTCAATTTCACAGATAAAAGTAGTATTGATTTACGTTCATACGCAGATGGTTGTGGGTAATACTATTACAGGCGTACAGAGAAAAAGGGACTAATATTATAAATTTTCTTTAAAGAGAAATTTTACATAAATTTATTGTTCTTTTCATAAAATTATTGTTACTTCTAAAATTAATATTGCAATGTTGCGCTCCTGTATACGGATGAAGCGAGATCCCCCTTGTACACAAGTCAATTATAACGTATTATTTTATTTATTCTAAAAAAAAAATATTTTTTTGATTTTCAAAGAAATTAAAGCACCGGAAAATATATTTACAAAATTCTTCGAAAACATGAAGTGATACATAATGAACTGTGATGGAAATTTAACATCTGATCTATTTTATATATAAAAATGTAGTGGTATCTGTGAGTCTCTTTACGCTTTCACGCAAAAACTGCTTAACCAAATGATCTGAAATTTTGAAAGAACATTTTTTTTTATACGTGGAAAGAACATAGAACTATTGCCTTACTAAATGTTTCATCGTTTCAAAAATGGGTGCAGTTTTAATGGATCGCACAAATAACCGGATTATGTTCTTTGCCATTATCCGACTTTATTACAGCTAAACCGTTAGTCAAATCGAATTCGGAGATCACTTATAATATTTGAAATTAAATTTTCTATATAAAATGTTTCATTCAGCAGTCTTTTTCGGTATATCTTTTGAAGAATTACAAATTATTTTTTTAAAAACTAAAATAAATTATATATATATATATATATATATATATATATATAATACTGTAGTTGTCAACTATAACCCAGAAATATTTAATTAATTTTTTACGTCAAACAAAATTAAAATACCGGTTGTTCGAAAAAGAAACTCCAAGTTTTCCAGACCGAATATAGTTCTTATGTTCTTATTTTGCAGCACTCAGGAGTGTTTTATGCATAATCTTAAACTGAAAACAATTAATTTTTAGGTTAGACATTCTACGTCTGATAGCAGTTGCGTTGTGGCTTTTACACTGTTAAGCCAAGCAGTTATGAGATTTTAGTACCATGGCGTCGGTAAAAAAGAAAACACAGGCCGTGAACTGGTTTGCAGAAACAAAATCAGTAACTGTCGTAGAAAAAAATATACGCTAATTTATCGCAGAAATTGTCAAGTGACAAAAGCATACGTAAGTGGTGGGAACAGTTTTTGGAAACCGGAAGCGTTTTAAAAGACCCTCATCGATATGTCTAAAACAAGTGCTGAAAACACAGAAAGAAATCTACTATTTTTCCGTCGAAGTGCAAAAAATTTAGTTTGCAGTGTTAGTCGTCAATTAAAAAGTTTTAAAACCACCGTCTATGATTTTGTTCGGCAGCAACTGAAACTTCTTATTTTATAAAGTTTTGTTACTCCGTGAAATTAAACCTAATGATAAGCCACAGACCTATCTTTTTAATGGTAATATTGGACTTCGAATCTGGTGATGAAAACTACCTGCAGCCCATTTTATGCCAAGATTTTATGTTGATGGTGTCGTGAATCACCATAGTTGTTCGTGGCTCAGAAATTTACACGAATCGGTGGAATTATGAATTAATTTCCAATTTAACATTTACAAAAAATATTATACAAAGATCTATATGAAATATATATATTTGCAAAGAAGTTTTTTTTTTACGTAGGTAATTGTATCTGTCCTCAGCTATCCGAAGCTGAATGTCTGATGTGATAAGCATAATCGAATTTTTGACTCATTTTTATTCATGAGCATACTTATACGGACGAACATAGTATACTCAAATGGTTAGAAAACTTTGTTTCTACAGGTTGGATATATGACGGGCCCTAATTTTTTAACAAGAACGAGCCTCTACATATCACACAGAAGTAGTGCAGGAAATAACATTTTGCAGCTTAATTCTATCAGCTTGGAAGCTCCATTTTATAGCTGTTGTTGTCACCATTTTGATCTCTTACACAAGTAATTCAGACATAAATTTCATTAGCATTGAACATCATGCACTGCTTTTAATCATGGTAACAAGAAGAAATCATAGGGAATAATATCTGTTGACAAGAATGAACATTAAGCACATAAGATACAAAATTCATACTAAAAACTGATAACAGCCACAATAGTTTTTCAGAAAGTAGTTTCAAAAAGTAAACTCTGAATTAAGAGAAGCTCAAGTATTGAAATTCATAGAACAGGTATTGTAATTTTTCTTGTAATTTCTAATCCTTGTAATTTTCTCCACTAATAATAATCAGAATTATGCATTAGAATAATTCGTTTTATTTAAAATAAGCAGTTTTCATAATATATGAAATAAGATTAAAATTAAAATTTCAAACATTACTGTAGGAGTAAGGATACTTCCACTACAAAAAGTGAATTGTGAAAAAACAGAGTGATGTTATCAAAGGAGGAGCTAAAAAATTATAAAAATTTATAAGAAGAAAAATACTGTTTTAGCATTAAAAATGTACTGTACTGAAAAGTAATAAAATAACATGAAATATAATTTTAAAAAAAGTAGAAAAAAAATTTGTTATTGGAAGATCTTTATATAAAAATATAAAGAGGGTAATTAATATTTGAAGAAATAATGAAAGTTGTGTGAATAAATAACTGCACCGTTAAAAAACTGTTAAGTCAGACAATTTTTTTATCAAAGTTTTTTACTTCATTTAAACAATATTTAAACGTAATTTTTTTGTTGGAATTATTTATACCAAAAAATCACTTAAGTATGAAAGCAACAAATGACCTATAACTGATCCTGTTAGAGCCTTGATGATTGGGTACTATATTTGTATGAATATAGTTTGTGGATTTTTCCTACATTTTCTCTCATAAAATGGGGGGTTGTACTCATTAAAGGATTGATTCATTAAAAATATTTCTTCATCATACTGAAGAATAGAGGCTTTTTTTATTTATACTTCCTTAATTTTTTTTTTACTTTACCAAATTTAGTCCAACACCCTTTCTGAAAATTCCATGTTTTGACTCAACTAACAAATTTGTAAAAATTCTTGTAATTTGCAAAAATCCACAAACTATATTCATACAAATACAGTACCCAATCATCAAGACTCTAACAGGATCAGTTATAGGTCATTTGTTGCTTTCATACTTAAGTGATTTTTTGTATTCTTTAAGTATAAATAATTACAACAAAAAAATTACATTTAAATATTGTTTAAATGAAGTAAAAAACTTAAAAAATGAGTTAGTTTTTTAACGGTGCAGTTAAAAAACTGCAGTTACTGTCTTTATATTTTAAAAAAATTTATTTCATGTTATTTTATTACTTTACAGTACAGTACATTTGTTATGCAAAAATTACAAAGTGAAATTCCACATTCTAAAAAAGTATTTTTTTTTTGTGGTAAATCTTCTTATAAATTTTAAAAATCCAATGACCAAGCTTCAATCGTGTGATCACAGGTGATGAATCCTGGATATTTGAGTACAAAGCGGCAAAGCGAAAGTGGCACACTCTGTCATCTCCTTGACTGAAAAAATGTCAAATGAGCAAATCAGCATGATTTGCTGATTTTTTTGACAGTAGGGGTAGGGGTATCGTGCATAATGAATTTGTTCCTCCAGGACAAACTGTCAACCAAGTGTTTTACAAAGGCTCAGGAAAAGAGTGATTCACATGAGACCAGCCATTGCAGATAAGTAAGTGGATGCTTCAATGACAATGACCTAACAAGTAAATGGATGACAACGACCTGTGTCACATGGCAATTTCCATCATGGAATCTTTTACCTTAAAATGCATTCCTACGGTTCCTCAACCCCCCTATTCACCTGATTTGAGTCCTTGTGGCTTTCCGAAACTTAAAAAGACGTCATTTACAGTCTTTTGAATGTTCTCCAGTTCCAAAATGACGGAGAACATTGCAACTCTGGAAAACATTCAAAAGACTGTGACCGACCAGTTAAAAGCCCTACCAGTTGAAGCCTTACTCTCCAGCGCTACTACCAGAAGTAGGAACAATTTTCAACTACTTTGAAGGGGATTGTTGTTTGAAAAAATAAAAACTTTGGTAAGTCAGCTTCATTCCTTATATAAACTAGCTTCATAACATTATTATTTGGCAATACAAGTATTTATCACATTCCATTAATTTTTCTGAGTAAAAAGCATTTGTGTAAAAAGACAAACCCAACCAAAATGATTTTAGTACAACTTATTTAAACTTATAGTTCAGTTGCCTTGAAGCCATCTTCATAGACTGGTGCACTGTATTCCAGTTTTGTGATTAATGTATTTAATGTATTAAATGTGAATTGTGAATATTCATTTGGTTCACCAGATAAGTAATCTCCTGTTTGAGTAGAATATCAAAATTATTAACAGTTGTGGATTTATGACTTGTTCAATGAGGTAATCGGCAATTTTGATTGTATATTGTTAAGAAGTGTTTTTATGCGATCATTGTAACTTTGAAGCTGTATTATTTTGATCTGATGTAGATTTTTTTTTTTTTGCCTGACTATTTTCATTTATTCTTTTTAATATTGGATTTATAAAAGAAAATTATATGATTCTTCTATCCATATAACTTTTTTGTTTTTCTTTCTAAATTTTATAAATTTTTATTAATTTTAAGCAAAAGCATTTTTTAAATTTACAAATTTTATCTTAATATGGTTTTCTTTTATTTTTTTGTATTCATTTTATTTATTCTCAATTCAAGCACCGTTCATAGAACACTCTCTTTACCAAAAACATTATCTCTACTAATCTTCTGTTACGTATCTAAATAAGTGACACTCCAATTCAAAAAAACTGACAGCTGATCTAACATCAAAAAACAACATTACCAATGTCAATGATGATAAATGTAAAATTTTTTAAAAACTGTAAATTTAAGCAAAAAACTATGTTTCATATTTTATATGTGATTAAATAACATTATTATTATTTTTACTTATGCAATAATACAATAAAAATAAACTAAAAAGTGTAATATGAAGATAATTAGGAGCTATGACTTTGTAATTTGTTTTGTTTTATTTATTTATTAAATTCTGGAGATTGCTTGAGAATAGTGGTCTGTTGAATTTCATGAGTGGGAAGATTTTTTTCAAATTTTTTAATAGCTCTTAATTTTTATCAAAAAATATTATCAAACCTTGTTTAATGCTTAAAAATTTTCTGTCTTGATAAAAATTTGTCGCTTTTATCTCATTCTTTACAATTAAGTGTAACCAAGTTAGAATGTACAGTAAAGGAAAAAACACAATTTGTAGAAAAATATTATCTCTTTTAAGTGTTTTTTTCTAATGTATTAACTTATAAATTTTGTTTGTTTATATTTCCATGAAAAGATAGTAACTACAAACAAGAGTTTATACATCATATGAAAAAAAATTCCCAAAAATTTGGGTATATATTCTACATGTACGTACAAGTACATATAAGAAAGTATACATTACATAAAAATTTCAATTGAGGTCCACGTTTCCAGCTTTTGTTCTAATCACAGACTATTCTGTAAGTACTGGGTGTTGAGCTGTTGAATATGGCATAGGTTTTTCATTTTCAAGGATCCTGATTTTTTTAAAGAAAATGTTTGATTTAAATTACGTCTGTTCTTTTTTTAGAATGTTGTTCTTTGTGTTTTTGGGTATTTATGGATTTTGAATTCTTAAAAGTGTATCTAGTTTTTGACTATTAGCTTACAAAAACAGTTTGATGGTAATTAATGTGTGTTTGTCAAAGACAAACGTTACTTTTTTCTATTACACAAATTCAAAAACAACATTTAATATAATACAAACAACTTAAATCACATGTGTGCTTCAAATATTATATATCATTAACCATGAGGAACACTAGTGCCATATCCAACAGCACAACACACTCAGGACAGTGGTAGTTTCTACTAAAGAAGTGATTAGAGTGAAAGCAAGTTCTGATTTTGGATAAAGTATTTAAAAACGTTTTCACCTTTAAATGGAGGATACTGTAGTCAATCTAAAAATGATATAAGTATTTGTTTACATTTATAAAGTATTTTTATTTGAAATTTGTTTAAAACTTTTGAATTAACAAACTGAGCAAATCTTACAAATAAATTTTTTTAATAACTGGTTCAAAACGTGTTCAATGTGACTGAAGATCATTGGAAGGGTGACTGAAGATGTTTTAAAGAAAGTTAATAATCTCAAAAGAGTAAATTTTTAAACATTGACGACCATCATGAGCAAAACATAGCAAAATTATGTTTTTATCCATTATTCATTGAATAACCTTATTTTATATATATTAATTATAGTTATTTAAATAATATTTGTTTATATATCTGTGTTCAAATATAATTTTAAATGCATCTCCATTTAATTTAACATATATTAAAGATTGATTATGTTTCATTTTTTTAACTTATGAAATGAGTATGGCAAATATTAGTCTTTTTATTAAACGAGTATTGTAATTTGTTACTGGCTCCAGATGTATCTTTTCTATTCAGTACAAGTTTTGTGCATGAATATTTTTTCAATGGTTATAAATTATTTTAGAATCTAAGTTTTTTAAAATTTTCACGTCATGGTTATAAATAACAAAAAATTCAGTATATGTATTAAGAGATGAATGTACTTGAGACTTGGCCCATTTGGAAACCATTTAACATTAGTTCAAAAATTTTGCCTTACAAGATCCATAACTTTATGAGAGATAGACAGTAGGGATTAGCATGATAAAAAAAATTATTATAGAATGCATCCTCTATTGTATAAATCAGTAATTATGTTTATAAATGACTGTATTTCTGAAAATGTTAAAAATATATTTTTTTTTTTGTAATTTGTTTTATAAAGTCTTAAATAAATCTTTATTTCTTTTAACATTTGTTTTTTAATTTGTATTTTAAATAAACTGGTGGAATGATTTTTCAAATACACCAGTAATTTATTAATTAATTTATTATTTAAATTTGGTAGAATTAGTATGGGGATGTGCAACTGTCTGCCTCACTGAGAAAGGCAATAGGAAACCGCTTTTTTCTGTCCTTAGTAAGTCTGACAATAGGATAATGTTATTACTGAGAGTAGTTCTGCCATTTCAGGAACTACTCAGTTCACGTTCTTCATAACTGTTATGGTTATGGTATTCCCTTTCATGATGAGAAAGTATGCATAATACATCGTTTCTCTCAGACAATAATATGTTGATTAATTGCTTTATTGTATCTGCCTCAAGTCATTCTTATAGCTGATACATGTTAAGCATCTGAGGTACAAGAGGACTATACAGGTTTTCTTTCTTTGCAAATAATGATGTTTTTTCAATAGGCAGTCCCTATAGTGAATAGAGTGAATTAATTGTAGGGCTTAATAGAACTTGTATTTCACAGGCCTTGTCATGCCATGTGACAAGTATTTTGCTCAGCAAAGAAAGTAAGGGTTACTGCTTCATTCCTCACTCTCATTAGTAAGCCTTGGATGGGATGCTTGTTATTCTTACAAATGGCTATGTCACATTTTTGAATGGTTTTTGCTTGGTTCAGATAGCCTGTAACCATTATGGTTATGGCACATAATCATATACGTATTACATATATGATTATGTGTTAACCTCTTAGTATTATATTATATAAATTATCATACTTAAATTTATAATATTTCATTGGATTTATTTATCAAAGCATTAATATTTTTGTTTTCTATATTGTATAACAGACAAGTTATGGTAGGAATCCCATATTTCCTGGTTTCCCTGGGATAGTCCCATTTTTTTAGAATTTTGTCCCACTGTCCTAAAAAAGTCCAAAAACTGATTAAATGTCCAGTTTTTCATGGAAACAAAGTATTAAGTAAGTAAGTTTAAAGTTTCTCTCTCCAAGCCTCATTCAAATATTGGTAGCACTGTTCCAGGTTGAACCCAGCAGTAACTTCTGGCTTGATTCATGTGCATCTGCTGTTTGCTTTCTGATGGCAGTGCACTGCGGCATTTGTGGTTTTGTCCAATGTTATCCTATGTATAGTTTCATGGAATATTTAGAGATTTATTCTACATTGGTTTAAAATTATGAACCACACAATTCCGAAAAGAGATTTTTCAATCTAACACATAAATACCCACCCGTATATTTGAGTGTGACTATTAATTATAATTCAGTGCATGATTTGCTTAGCAGGGTTTAATGTCAGCCAGGAGGAAGATGTGACATTGTAAATCACTAAAAATTCCAGAAACACAAAGAAGCTGTTAAAAAAACAGACTTTTGAGCAGGATTGTGAAGTAGAGAGCTTGCAGCTCAAGAAGCTGCATATTTTTTCATACAATCAAACATAATCACAGCTTTCAGTTCATGGACTCCATATCTGGCCTTCTAAGAACATTTACAAACAAAAAATCATATCTGCAGACAAAATGGAAAGCAGTTGTTGTCAATGTTTAACACCTATTGTTCAGAAGAAGATTAAACGTGAATTAGACAGTTCTCATTTCTGTATTCTCTCTGTCGATTCTAGTAACCACAATAATTTGAAAATGATATCAATATTGTGAGGTATTGTACTCAGTCAGATTTAATCGCCGCATCCAAATACTTGAATTTACCAGAAATTCTCTTTCAGCATGTTATAAAAACTATTCAAAACCGTGGAATAGCTGGTAAAAAATACGTGGAACTTTTTATGGTAAGAAATAATTTGGAAAAATAACAATGTATATTTACTTCAAATAAGGAAGGAAAATAGTAACTGTAGTATGCAACAAATATTGTTTAAAATGCAGTACAAACTGCTACAGTCATTCTTCCAATTAATGTCCAAGCTATGACTGAAAATTTTCTACTATTTCCGCACATACATACATAGGTTGGAAAGTTTGAAGTCATTTTGTGTGAATTCACGTTGACTTAGAACTTGTTCCCAAAAATTGGAATCAACTTAGGACTGAATGTTCCCAAAAACATTTTGGGAACCAGATGGTTATTTCCGGTGCCATCAATTAAGAGGCTAGTTGAAATATTTGAACCTTTCCTATTTTTTAAGTATTTAAAAGTGCCCAACGATCAATTTTTTTTTTGTAAACAGAGAAATATTGCCATTATTATTTTTTTTACAAAACCAATGTCCACTCTTTTGGAAGCTATAATCAGTAAAGAAAGAGATGAAACAACTGGGTTTGAGGTGATGAAGATAGTAGAAGTAGAGAGAAATATGTTACAGAAAATGTTAAGTTAAAGAGATGTATACAAGTTATGAATTCACCATAAACTAAATTCAGTAGAAATTTTTGGATATATTTGAAAAAAGCAATTAATTAAGTCATGAGAAGAGACTTAAAAGATTAAGAAAAGATACACATCATAAAACATTTGATAACCAGAAAGGTGTTACAACTGATGGATGAACACAGAAAGTAAAGAATCAAAAATTAATGAAGGATTAACGTGCACAAAGTGAAATTAATAGAAAGTGAAATAGCAAATGTAGATTGATTTAAGGAAAGATGTTGAAAAGGAAGTACTAAAAGAACCTTACCTTTGGTATTCAGGAAAATAAGCAGAAATATATTGGCAATGAAGCTAAAACAGGAAATTACTTAAATAACATTAATAAGAAATAAATAATGGAAAATTTTCTTCCTAGGTTCTTTAACCTAGGAAGTGGTCCTAGTTAATGGACTACTACTTTTATTCACAAGAAGAGACCCAGTTTTAAGAAATTTAGTACATAAATATTGCGGTTTTGGTCTAGTTCAAGAGTCTATTGAAGTATTTTTGCACACTTAATTTTGTAAAATTTCCATTTTTAAGATATTGTCATCGCCTGCTTGGTATTTTCATTACTTCTTTCTTTATCTTAAGTGATGTGGAGTTTGTATGGTTACACACTTCAAGATTTTGTACATGCTTATCTAGAGTAGTGCAGAACATTTTTGATTCATTCACCTAATATCCCAAAAGCTTACTTCAATGGAATTAACAATATTGTTTCTCCAGTGATTGATTATACAGTTATTTCTTAGGAAAACCAGCACAAGAATACCTGAGGAGAAAAAAGATAACACTAATGTTAGTTTAGTTTCAAAATTAAAATAGTAGCAATAGACAAAATTTGAAAACGGAAAATAATTTTTAAAGAATAAGAGAGAAAATTCAAATTTTGCACCAGAAAGGTAATCGTCATTTTGAATTTCCTTATATTTTATAAACTTCTATTGAATAATTTGGCCTGTCATATGACAATCGATGTGATCATTACAAGCTTCCACAGATTTAAAATTAGTATGTTTTAAAGATAAAATAGCATTTTTACATTAACAGTTTTGCCTCAAGCCAAATGCACCAATATTAGAATCCTGTATTTTAGTGATAGTAAAAGAAAATAGTAAGTTGGTTTAAGACTTACCAATACTGCCCAACAATTAGTTTATAAAAATCCAAATAACTGATTACAGCTAATGTAGCCAAAGAATGAAAGTTTATTTGGGGATCACTGAATAGGCTCAACAGATGTTTGTTCAATTGGCTCACTTAAAAATTGGCTCATTTTTAAAGAATAAATATATTTCCCCCCTGAACTGATGCTGATGAAACTGTGTAGTTAGTCCTTCAAAAAACAATACAAAATACTTGCGGGTGGTGTACTGAAGAAAATTGCCGTTGACGACCAATGGAGTTGAAAATGTGTGCACGCCATGAACTCATTAATCAAATTACAACAAATCTACATTTTACTTATTAATAATTGACATATATTATTATTGTCAGCTATTGTAGCTAAAAATTCATGTGATAAACTATTATTATACTCTATAGGCAGAGCTGATATTCCTGAATATTTCATGAAAAGCAGAGGATATTAATGTGTCTTATTGAGTAAAGTACACACTATGAAGGAGCTTAAGCGCCAAGCATTTGTAAATGTTTTAATGTAATCTAACAATCTGTCCTGACTAGAACATATTGTCATACAACATCTATGCTAATTTGGTAAAATGAATGTGGTAAATAAATTATATAGCTTTTAGAGAGGTTTTTCTCCTCACATTGAGTAGAAGTAAAGTAGATAATTGAATAAATGGTGAAAAAATTAAAGTTATGGAAATGATATTTTGGAATCTTGCATTTAAGTAAAGTAATGTATGAAGTCACTATTTGAGTATGAACAGTAACTATTATTACTTGATATAGCAAGAAGCCAAAAATTTAAGATGTTATGTTTAGCCAAAAGTTTGACATGTTCATCAAATAGCTTAGGATATGTGGTCTTAAAAATTATTTGAATGGCAGCTACCTGTAGAAATTTATAAAAAAATAAAGCCATGAACAATGTAGCACAAATTAAGGTTTGAAGATAAATTGGCTGCATAATTAGCAAGGAAATAGGTGATTGCCAGTTTTGAATGTAGGGAAGTCACTACCAAGTAACAAGTAAATAATGATTTTAATTTAATAGATTGTTTATATCTATCTTAATGGAAATATATTTTTCTTATATTTATTCTTTATGGAAATCATTATTGCTACTAAGTATTAGTGAAAGAATATGGAACCAATAAGAAAGCAGAATTTTAAGAGTTAGAAATCAGAAAAATACTTATTTGTAAAATTTTAACGTTTCTGTTTTTATGAAAGTTCTCAGGTATTCTTCATGCATTGCTTTTCCAGATATCTTAATCTACTTCTCAAAATCATAATTATCTGTCCTACAGCAGGATTGCTTCTGTTTGGAGTATGGTCAAAGTGAAAAGAAATAATTAGAATCAATGTAAACAATATATAAAAATAGTATTTTTTAATATCTACCAATCTCAAAGATTGTTGTTATTGCTTAATAAAGCACTTCTTGCTTTATTAAGCAATAACAACAGCTGTTCACTTTTAGATAGTATATTAGTGCACAAAAAATTAATTGTGAATGTGATATTTTTATTTTTAATGATATTTCTCAAATAAATTTAAAAAAAAATTATTTATTAGTATTTATTTTAATTAATATATTAAAAAAACTTCATTCAAAGTTTTATATGCTTTGGTTGCTGTTTGAATTTTACTCTTTGGACAGTAATGTGACTGACTAAAAATTCTTAGTATTAGAATGGTGATGTAGTACATAAATTGTGTACAAAATTAATAATTTTTAATGTCAGATTTATTAAGGTAAATTTGATAAAAAAAACATTCTATTTAATTCTATATTTCACCACCCCAAAAATCAGAAACGTCCTTCCAAAATCTAGTAAAACAAAGAAAAGAAACTATCCGAACCCTTTCTTTTTCCTGTTTAGCCTCCGGTAACTACCGTTTAGATAATTCTTCAGAGGATGAATGTGGATGATATATATGAGTGTAAATGAAGTGAACCCTAAGGAGAATAAAAAGACACACTGAAGTCAATAGAAGAATTCAGTAAAACACAGTCAAGAAACTACTACAAAACCTTCAAAAGTAAATTCCAAAAATACGAATCTCAACCCTACTAATAAAGAATGAAAATGGTAAACTGCCCATAATAATAAAGACAACTTGGAAATCCTAGCTAAGTATTTCAACAAACTCCTAAATTACGAAAAACCAACAGAATTCCAGCCCCTCCATCCTTTCTTGCATTATTTGCAGAATCATCTGTGAACACGTGGAGTGAATCATCTGTGAACCATAGGAGTGTGGGGTATGGTTCTCTAATAGTTTCAAGCACAAAATTCTTTAGCTCTGTTCTTGAGCAGCTTTGTTTGTTTATTGGCTGCAGGAGCTGCTGATTTTGTAGGGATCCTTTGTGGAATCATAACGAAATTTTCTTTAGTACCAATGGTAAGTCCTTTATCTTCTCTAATTGTGTCTATTTTATTCATGAATGTGACCTAGGTTTTAAGTCTTGTGGTGGCAGGTTTACAGTTCTTCCAGTAACCAATATCCAAACGCTGCAGTTTCGCACTCATTGTAAGTACTGCGATCTCATTTCTTATTTTGATATGTTCTATATATGTTTGCAACTGCATAGCAGTAACTGGAGTCGATTTTGGGGCTCCTGTAATAACTCTAAGGGCCTTATTTTGTACTTTTTCAATTTTTTGAATAGTGGACTCCGGTGTTGTACTCCGTACTCAAGAATAGTTTTCACATAAATTTTATATACCATAGACAATACATTTCGGTTTGCTCCCCACTTCATACCAATGATTCTCTTGACCAGGCCAAGATGCTTTTCACCTTTTTCAACCACATGGTCCGTATGCTTTGCCCAACTCAATCTGTTGTCTAGGACTAACCCAAGGTACATCACTGAATTTGTACGTTTTAGTTTCTCTTGAGCATAGGTCAGACTTATATGAGGTTCCTTGGTTGAAAGTGAGAAGAGCTGAAATTCAGTTTTCAAGGCATTGACACACATCTCATTCCTCCCAGCCCATTGCTGGAGCTTCTCTAGTGCTTTATTCAGTTAAACTTCTAATGCCCTTGTATCACTACTTGTTGTTCAGATCAGGTCATCAGCATACAGAAGTACTTTAATTCCTGATATGAACTCATGAATATCTATAAGATCATCCATCATTATAGAGAATATTGTAGGGCTGAGGACCAAATCTTTGTGGGCTGAACAGTTTGTGGACCACTAAGAAAATTAGGGTTCATGTAAAGACTCTTAAGGCAACTTTATTGTAGTAATGTGATATTGTTGAAATGGAGGTAGAAAAATTATGATATTTGGGAAATAGAATTGCTAAAGATGGGTAATGCAGGAGCGATATAAAATGCTGAATAGCACAGTCGAAACAAGCCTTCGGTCAGAAATAATATTAATAATAATAATAATAATGCCCTGAGGTAGATAATCCCCACATTCGGAACACAACACCTACATTCCACGTCCAGGATGGCAACAGCTGTACTCATGTACAATACATGTTGCTGGCTAACGGGATTCTGAGTGTTCTCGGAGATTCTATTTTTCGCCCGAATTTCAACTATAGGCTGTATTTAAGGCCGTAGTAAGGCTAGTCTTACTACAGAAGGGATTAAAAAGCATGCAGGTTGAACAACAAATAAATGTGGCAGAGGGTTCTAAACGTCCCTTTCTCATTGCACGAGAAATCACTAAATGTGCTGGAGGCCCTGTTAAGGAAATAAGGAAATCCTTCACTGGACTTCATGTGGAGACTGTAAATGAGGCTCACTCCCAGAAGATCCTAGGGCTAAAAAAGATTGGAGATTTGGTTGTACACGTTGATCCCCAAGGCATTCTCAACATCCCAAAGGGTGTTGTGGTCTGTCGGGATCTTCTAAATTGTTCGGAGCAAGAAATTGTTGAGGAATTGGCACCTCAGGGAGTAATAGAGTGTCGTCAATTGAACATGAGAAGGGATGGCGAGGTCCTACCTTCAGCCTCTCATGTTCTCACATTTAACCGGCCTACTTTGCTGGAGAAGGTAAGAGCGGGAATACATCGATTGGATGTGCGGGCATTTGTCCTGCAGCCAATGAAATGCTTCTCGCGCCAACGCTTTGGTCACACCGCTGTTAGATGTAAAAGACCTTAAATATGCGTGTGCAGTGATGATGTGCATGAAGGAGAGTCGAGTAAGGAGCCTCCTACACGTCATTGCAAAGGACTGCATTCTTGTAGATCCAGGAACTGTCCTATTGAAAACGAAGAGGTAGCTGTGCAGGAAGTGAAAACCCTGCAGAAAGTCAGCTACCTTCAAGCTTAAAAGATAGTAAACGCCCGCAAACCTAGAGCAACAACAACTTATGCTCAGGCTGTGGCTGCTGTTCCTGCTTCTGCTCCAGTTGTTGTTGATGAAAATCAGATTATCAACAACTTTGCACCCACTTTGGCTAGCTTGATTGAAAGCATTATCAAAAACAATATGAAGCCTTTCATTGGTAAAGAACCTGTTAAGCCAAAGATATTAGTACAGCCTCCTGAAGATAAATCTCCGAATCCTAAAGTTGCTCTTGTACAGAAGAAAACGGACGCCAAACCAGAAGGCCACGCCGTCTTAGAGAGATATTAGATGATGATCAGAAAAAAGTGACTGTTTTGCAGTCTGTTATGGAGGTTCCCAAGCCTCCTGCAACTGAGGTGTCCTCTAAACCACAGAGGCCTCAAAAAACCTCACAGGGGGTAGAGTTTCCTCCCTCCCGGGGGCAGTGACTGGTGCGATTCCCGTGTCGGGGATCGGCTAGGTTTCCGCCTCTGAAACGGGCCTGAAACCGGCGCCGATCCGTGTCCGTCGTCGTCTGCGGCTTCGATGGTCTCCGATTTGGAGGCTGGAAGCTATACAGGCGGCGACGTTCTCCGCGAACACGAAGCTGTTCGCAAAATGGAGAAAAAAAGGGTGGCCGAAAGGTAAACCAAGACCATAAGTTAATTTAAAATTAGCGAGTGGATTGTACAGTGGAACATCAATGGAAGTTTTTCAAACATCCATGAGCTCCAACGCTTGGTATATGATGTAGACCCAATTTGTATATGTCTGCAAGAAACACATTTCTGCCGAAATGATAATTTTCAATTAAGAGGATATGATGTATTTCGGCGAGATCAACCGCCAAATATAAGAGGTAGAGGTGGAATAGCCATATTAACATCGACTAGAGCTACCGCTGAAGCTGTTGATCTAAATACAAACCTACAAGCGGTCGCAATTAGAATGAAGCGTCCGCTTCAGATCACTGTCTGCATATACTTGCCGAATTTTGATTGGAATGAGGATGACATAGCACGATTAATTTCTGAGCTTCCCCCACCTGTTTTACTGGTGGGTGATTTTAATGCTCATAATTCTCTTGGGGATTGGATCGAGTAGATCCTCATGGAAGAGAACTGGAAGGTTCCTGGTGAATTCTGATCTTATTCTTTTAAATAATGGGTCAGGAACTTTTTTCAATGTCAGAGATGGATCAACGTCTTGTATAGATCTTGCACTCATAAGCAGATCGATAGCATCGAGGTACACCTTCCATGTTTTAGACGATTTGCATGGAATCGATCATTTCCCGGTGCAAATTGTAACTGATGTTACAAGAAGAACATACCCCATCTCTAAAAGATGGTTGTTTGATAAGGCAGATTGGACGAGCTTCACAGCTAGGACGATACTCCCCGAAACAACTGGAGTTATCGGAACCGATGTCAACGCTATAACTAATGCGATACTTGACTCGGCATCAAGATATATTCCCAAAACAACTGGGAAACTTAAGAAGCGACCCGTTCCATGGTGGAACGATGAAATAAGTGAAGTTATAAAAAGAAAGAAAAGAACGTATAACGCCTTTAAGAAACGTCCTACGACAGATAATCTTATTGCCTTTAATAAATACAGGGCGTATGCAAAACGGCTCATGATAGAGTCAAAGAAACGATCCTGGCAGCAATACGTGTCATCCATTGATAAAACTACTACTGCACCAGACATTTGGAGGAAAGTGAAGGCGATTTGTGGGCGTAAAAACTTTGCTCCCATAACTAGCCTTCAAGATGAAGATGAAATTACGGACACTCCAAACGAAATTGCAGAGTTATTATCCAATCACTTCGAGAAAGCCAGCAAAACGACTAACTACGATGAAGATTTTCGGACGAAAAAAGCTGAACTTGAATGTCTACTTTAAAATGGAAGAATTCGTGAAAGCGTTGGAGAAAGCAGGCAACACAGCTGCCGGTCCGGATGAAATTCATTATAACATGATCAGGCAGTTTACTAGAACTTATAATCAAATATGGCGGGATGGAATGTACCCGCAGCAGTGGAAAAAAAGCACATGTTGTTCCAGTACTAAATACAAATAAAAATTTAACAGATCCCAATAGCTACCGTCCTATTTCTTTCACGTGCGCTATGGAAAAAATACTTGAAAAAATGATTAATAATCGACTCGTTTGGCTTTTAGAAAAAGAAAACCTGATATCACCATATCAAGCAGGTTTTCGACAATACCATTCCACCACTTATCAAATGATCAACTTAGAGAACATTATATAACAGCTTTATTACAAGGAAACATTGTGTCGGAGTCTTCTTTAATCTTCAGAAGGCTTTCGATATGACCTGGCGACATGGAGTAATGCTCCAGATACATGAATGGGGCATTCGTGGCAATCTGCCAGTTTTACTCAGCAACTATATGAACGACCGTACTTTCCAAGTGCGCGTCAACAATGAATATTCATCTGAAAGAAGCTTGGACAATGACACCACCAGGTTCGCCCTTAAGCCGTACCTTGTTTACGATCGCCATTAATAAATTGATATTAGCCATTCCAGTAGAAACCAGAAAAAGCGTCTATGTTGATGATTTGGCAATTGTGTATATCAGCAACAAGACTGCTATGGTGAAATACAAATTACAACGAGCGATTGACGCTCTAAACGAAGTTGCGAGGAATAATGGATTCCAATTTTAACCAGAAAAAACATGCTGTGTACACTTCTGTAGGAAGAGAATTCCTCACCAAAGTCCTATTTTGACAATCGGGAACAATCCAATACAATATAAGGACAATGTGAGATTTTTAGGACTGGTATTGGATAAATCCTTTACGTGGTGATTACATATAAAGGACTTGAGTGATAGTTGCATTTAAGAAAGTTAGACGTAATTCATAATAGCGGAATAAGATATGCGACAGGCGCTTTCCGCACAAATCCGACGACTAGTCTAATGTCCGAAGCCGGAATGATGCCACTACATTATAGAAGAGAGATCCTTTTATTAAGATAAGCAGCAAACATATGGGCTTTTCCTCTTCATATAAATAACAAACCTTTTAACAACCACCCTTTGTCTGCATTATATGAACATCATGTAACCTATTCCAGACCAGCCGGAATTAGGTACCACGAATTAAGAAGAAAACAGAAATTGATATTCCAGAGACATTAGCAATTTTTACGAGAGAAATACCGCCATGGCTCTTGCCAGCGGTAAATACAAGGTTGGATCTCTGTCAGGAAGAAGTATAAAAGAAGCCAGCAGTGATCATCCAACAGGAATTTTTATCAACCGTCAGTAGCTATGAAGAACATATTAGAATTTATACTGACAGTTCTAAATCCGAACATGGTGTTGGATGCTCCATATATGTAAATGGAGAAGTTCACTTTTGGAAACTGCCAGATATGGCCAGTGTCTACACGGCAGAACTTACTGTCATACAACAAGCTCTTCGTTATATAGAACACTATTGCGAAGAGAGAGTGCTAATATGTTCCAATTCCCTAAGTGCACTTGTTGCAATTCGGAACAAGAACATTAAGGATGTCCTAATTGTAAACAACCTGTCCATTTCGTACGTTCTAAATCAACGAGGACAGCGATGCATATTTGTATGGACCCCAGGGCATGCTGGTATTGCAGGTAATGAAAACGCAGACGAAGCTGCCAGAAAGGCAACAGTCTGCGATGTTTTGGATGCAATACCTGTAAGGGTGGCAGATGTTAAAAACTGTCTAACTAAAATAATAAGAAACAAGTGGAATACTAACTGGAGAAGTTTAAATACAAAATTAATTTCAATCAAAACTTCTCCGTATAAATGGAAAAGCGACGTGAAGTTACTTTGAAAAAGCGCCGAGAACAAGTGGCTGTGACCAGACTTAGAATCGGTCACACGCGAATAACAAATTCATATTTGTTAACCGGCGAAGAGAGACCAATGTGCGGTGTTTGTAATAAAACACTTACAATTAGGCATTTAATGGAAGAGTGTACCATATATGAGGACTTCAGAAAGGACTTCATATCATTTCCGGCTAAGAAATGATATTGCTGATGATTTGGATAATGAAGATGAAGGAAAAATAGTTGCCTATTTACACGCCAGTGGACTTCTTAAAGTCTGTAAAAGTGAAAAATTTAAAGCTGTGTTAAACAAACTCTAAGGGGTAGTTTTATATATACAAGGGAGTCTCGAAGCGTGGCACGTATAGTGACGGAAGGTCTTGTCTTGGCCGCCCTGGCTCGCCTGCATGCAAGAGCAGGATGTCGGGTTGTGTCCAATGATGGCATGGTGGACCCTCAAGGGTGGTCTGTGGGCGCTAGGCTATGGGTAAGCGCAATGCATGCCTGTAGCCAAGTAGGTCAGAACAGGGAAGGGCAGCCTCCCCGCCGAGGGGCTTTTTAGCCGTCCTGAACAGGTGGTCAGATTGCTCTTATGACGCTGGGAGGACCCCGATGGGTTACATCCTACTGGACTGATTATAGGGGAGAGTCAACTACCATGGCATCATGGGGCGACTGATATGCTGCTTAACGGCGGTTCTGGTCGCCCTGAGGGTGCTTAAATAAATAAATAAACGAGACAGGTAGAAGGTGATGATGGTATTGTAAAGACTTGTATTTTGCATTTATGTTCTTTGTGATATTTTCTCAATTATTTTAAGATTGGGGCCCTTTACACCCCATAAGTGTGGTTTATTTATTCTTGTAGATATTGTATTTATTCTTGTTTTGTGTACTTTGTGCTTTTAAATAAAAATGTAAGGGCCCTTTACACCCTTACATTTGACGACCCTGATGGTGATACTAACCTCTTTTTTTGAGAATGTGACGAGGGCTAATGACCTTAGCAGTCGATGCCCGTAAAACAAAGAAAAAATAATAATAACTTATTGGAGGATTGCATCGTACATCGCGGTCTTTGTCATCAGTTCGAAATATAAGGAGGAATAAAGAAAATTTTGAGAAATGAGGAATGTGCTATTAAAGAGACTTGCTGCTTTTTCTTTATACGGCCGGACTCTTCTATGTGTTTGAATTTAATTTTCGGAGGCATGCCTACGACATTTACTCTGTGTCAAGAGCGGATTGTTAGATTTTCCTTTTCTTTGTTTTATTTTTACTTTTTCATTTTTGCGCCCCATTCAGGTGAGTAAACTTTTATCAACGTGTGTGTACTTTTCTTTTTTCTTTTGCTACTTCATGCTTTTCAGTGAATGCTATGTCAAGGGCTAATGATCTTGACAGTCGATGCCCAATGACAACAAAAAATAAATAAAATAATAAGGTGTTTCAAGGAATAACAAATTAGGTTCTGCTCTCATTTTCATTGAAATTGAAAGATTGAAAGATACTACTAGATTTTTCACTACTAGCTGTTGTTATTGACAGAATTTTTTTTTTTTATTAGTTAGTAATACTGACAGACTGATTAACAGCAAATCCAGTACAGCAGCAAAAGCAACTGAAAATAGTGTGATTAAAATGTACAAAACATCGATTTGAAATAAATTTGGCTCAGATTCTTATTAAAAAAAATCAGTTTTGTATCAATTTCACTGCTGATTTTCATATACAACAATATCTTATGCATTAATTTTGTAAAGCATATTTTTATCTGGTTAGTGAATCAATTATAATTTTGGTCATGTTATCATATTCTTTCAAGTAGGTTGCTTCTCTATTGGTGAGCGAGCTTTTTGAAGCAATTGATGTTAATATTTAAGATGTCAAATCATCATTTAGACTGTTAAATTATACATAAACTCAGTATCTAAAAAAAAAATTATAAAACATACTAGCCACAAACTTCCCATTTAGCCACCCCCTCATGTTTATTATCTCCATGCTTGTGAGAATAATACTGATAAATAACAACTAAAACTAATTTTCCTGAAAATCAAAAGAGATATTGAAAAAGATAAAGATTTTTTTTTTTTGTAGAAAATTTAATTTCAAATATTATAAGAGGTCTTCAAATTCAATTTGATCCACAGTTTGACCTTAGTAAAGTTGAATAACAGCAAGGGGCATAATCTGTCGTAACAAACTCACAGATACCGCTAGATTTATATGTGTCTGTATATAGTATTTTATTATAACTTAAATTTAATAGTACAGTTACTGCAAAAAAAAAATTATATGTTTATGATAAAATTTACTAATAGTTGAAATTATCATCAGAAATACTTAATACAAAATACATCTACTGTGATGAGTCATTTCCATCTGCTATTAAAATCTCAGTATATTTTGAAAACATAATTTTATTTTTAATTGTTGAGTGTTTCTGTATTATATATTTTACTTATCGTATATTTACTTCCCACTGTTTTAACAGAACAACATGCATATTTTATAATAAATTTATTTGTTGGCATTTGTTATTTATTTGTTTGCTACAATAACAAAGTTAAATAATTAAAATAAAATAAAATTATTTTTTTATTTTAATTATTTAATTTAATTTTATTTACACTTTTGGCCGAAATAACCTTTTTTTTAGTTTTATTTTCTTATTATTTTATCATAGTATTATACGAGTATAGTATTTATCGTATTAATGAGAAAATTTTTTTTTTCATTTTTAGTACAGTAATTATTTATATTTGCAAATCCCCATATGTTACCTACCGTTTGAGATTGTTGAGCAATTAATTTTTTCATGATTAATTGTCAGATAAGTTCGAAGCTCTTATTTGAGAATATGGACCGGAACTTTTACAGTGAATGAAAAGTGTTATGCGTGTCCCGAATTTGAACCCGGAACATTGTGAGTGAAAGGCTGGAACACTACCACTACGCCTCGAAGATTGGCAATTTTGAGCATCAACATTTATACTGCAATCGATGTGCATAAAAGATTAGTTATTTGTTTTGGATGTTTGGTTATTTGTTTTTTGATAACTTTTTTATTTTCAATGTTTGGTTTTCCAGGCAAATATGTTTCAAATATTATTTATACCTACTACTTTTTTCCTGTCCATTTTTCCTTGTTCATTAGTTGAACAGTATAAATGAAGTGTACTCTTGTACAGACATGTGGTTAATTAAACTCCAACCACCGAAGAGCCTGCAGTATCCACTATCTAGTATTCAATTCCGGATAGAAGCAACTAACTTTTACTAGGATTCGAACCTCAGAACCTTCAACTTCAAAAATCAGCAGTTAAAAACTTTTTTCTTTTTTTTTAACTTCCGGATCCACTGTTAGGCATTCTTCAGAGGATGAGGTGAATGATTTATAGCGTGTATGAAAATGCCATGGCTGACCGGAATTCGAACCCGGGACCTCCGGATGAAAAGCCGAGACGCTACCACTCGCGTCACGGAGGCTGGCAGTTGTTAAAAACCTCCGGGTCCGCACTCAAGCAATTCATTCCGCAGAGGATGAGATGAATGTTTTGTAGCGTGTGTGAAAAATGCCATGCCTGACCGGGATTCGAACCCAAGGACTTCCGAGTGAAAGGCCGAGTTGTTAAAAACCTGATTTGCGACAAGTTAACTGTTAGTAAAAGAAGAATAAATTTCTTCTACTTAACTTTTCACATCGATAGTACATTTCTGGTTTCACATTTTTAATGATACAATAATATTTTAACACGTTCCGCGCTATGGACTACCATCGTCGTCCAAACTGGCTTAACTGGGTGACTGTGTACTACCATCGTCGTCTGTTTTTAAACGTATATTTCTTTTCGTTCGCTTGTTATAATTTTTACAAGGTTGGCACTCACTTAGTCATTCAGTAAGAAATTTCCTTTTTATGTAGACCACTACAGTTTTTAATTTTTTTTTTTTTAATTTTTAAAAGTGAAGTGAAAAATATTTTTGTTTAATTTCAAGACACGACGAATTTTTTTGCAATTAACTTATCAGGTACGTCAATTGTTAGAATTTATTTTTTTGACAATACGTAATATTTATTTCCCTTATTATTATTTCCTTGTACGAAGTAAAGGAAGTATTGTGATCGTGAAAAATCTCCCTTTTCAGATTTCAATGGAAATATCCATTTTGACCATCCCTGAATCCATTTTGACTCCCCTTTTGATTGCACTTGTCTGAACCAAAAGTGTCCAAAAATGCCCAAAATCCAAATGTTTTTGGATTTTGGACCTTTTCTTAACTACAATAATAAATTCTAATGATTCAAACTATTTACGCTATGCTATAAAATGACGGATATATTTACTGTATTCAAAAATGTAAAGAAATACAAAATTTTATGTCGAAGTCAGTTTCATGTCATTAACCGTGAAATAATGTTGTTTAACAAGAAAAATAATTATTTTGGTTTAGCATGCCCCGTTCTCGGAGGGTTGAAGAGATCGTATTCCAAAATGCAAAGTTCATTGCCATCTGAGCCAGTACCATTGACATCAGGAAATACAACTTCACCCTCAAAAACTGAAAAAGGAGATTGGATAGAGAGGAATATAATTCAAAGCTCCGAAGAACTACGATTTCTTAGAGAGTGATGATGATATTTCTCTCTCATTAGATAAACGGTCAGGAGAATTTGATTTCTTAGAAAGTGGTAAATCAGACACGATGTATCACTGCCCAGTTTGTCCTTTGTTACCAAGATATCACCAAACTATTCTATAAACATTATACCTGTTTTCTGCCTTTTTCTTTCTTTTCAATATGTGATCATAAAATTAAATCATTTTTGTATTTACACTTTTTAATTTTTTTTTATATATTTCATTATAATATGCATATAAATTTTGACATTGTTATTTTTAAATATAATGTATATTTACGAGTATCTGTTTTTTGTATTATGTGAATAATAGCTAATTCTAATAGAGCTATTTGTCATTTTCTTTTAAAAAAATATTGTTTATTGTTTTTCATAAATAATTATGTTTATGTAAATTTTTTTCATTCAAAATTTACAGTTTTTGTTTTTTACAAGTAGACAAATAAGCAGATGAAGATTTTTTAACGGTATAACCGAAGTATTTATAAAATAAAAAATAAATGAAAATATTATCCACCAAACTGATAACTATTAATTATTGCTAACTCTTGATTCGATTACAATATCACGTTTATTTACAATATGCTATGTAATAGAAATAATAATTTTATCTAAAATGAAGTCATTTAAAAAAAAACCAAAAGTACAACGAGCACTTTTACGCCGATGGAATTTGCACATTGAAATCGATGAAAATTCACATTTTTATATAAACATAAATGTATAATCTCCAGTTAGATAACACTGATAAACAAATTTAAAATTACAAAAAAAAGGCGTTTATTAGCTGTTGGGTTCACGAAATATTGTGAACCAATGGGTTAGTCAGTCATCTGGTAAGTTACGAAAACCAGTTAAGTACGGATGACCATTGTAGTGGTCAGTCCCGTATGTTTACCTCTCTTCATTTTTAATATTATGTTTACTATTCGTTTCTATAAATATAAATAAGATTATGTTGCTGCCATGGTTACCAGACAGCTGTTTATGTTAGTATTACTCAGTTATTCTTTAGTTATGTAACTACATAGACGCGAACAAACACAAATATTACTAATATTATTTGTGTGTTATTGTGTGACTAATTGTGTTAATATCCGTGGATATGGATATAAGGTGTTATGTGATTCCATTGTATTCCATTGTAATAAAATTAAAAACAAGGGAAAAAATGGGTTTTTATTTAAATTTAAGTATCTATTTATTGCAAAAATAAAAAATAAAATACTAGTCAACCAGTAAAATTTTTATTCTTTTGGCAGTGTTGAAAGTGTTGCTATCCAATTCGTTTTTTTACAATAAAAATTGTAAAATATAATATCTCTTTTTGACTTTTAATAATTTTTTTTTTAAAAACTACATCCTGGTTTACATTTCACTTCAAAGTAAATACTTTCAAATTCTAACCATACCAAAATATACAACAAACAAATTATCAAAACAATACATTCACAAGATAGTCATACTGATGACTATAGTCATCATACGGACTGTAAAAGAATACCAAAATACATCAGTTATCCTATCCCATTTCATAATATATTAAATAAAATAAATCGGCACGTGAAGGCATGCTGATCCAAATAATGCATCGGTTATCCTGTCCTGTTTCATAATGTATTAAAAATTTATATATATTAAAAATAATATATTTTTAATATATAATGAAAATACCAAAAAGTCATGATAAATTTTCAAAAGGTGTGATTTTGTTTCATGATGCTTTACCTCATAAAGGCAACAAAATACACTGCCATGAACTTCTTGATTTGAACTACTGGAACAACACCCATCATACATTCTTCGGCTGGCTGCAAGCAATTTTCATATTTTTGCTACACTGAAATAAGAGCTGCAAAAAAATCATTATTGTTCTGATGACAGGGCAACAGAAGAGGTGAAAAATTGACTACGCATCACAACAAAAGTTTCTTTTATGATGGTATTCAAAAGCTTGCTAAAAAATTGTCTTAGTATAACAGTGTGAGGGATTACTAAAAAAAATGTATGCATGGGTATTATATTTTATTTTAAATTTACATTAATTTGTTTTAATATTTTAGTTGCTACCTTTCTTCTGATTATGATATGTTCATATTTTTAAGGTAAAAGTTACACTAGTTAACCATTTTATGAGTGAAAAATTATGTTTCACTGTACAGTCAGTTCCTGTTGTGAATAGAGGTAAACGTAACTTTTAATACTTCATATATCTGCATTTGAGTGTAGTTCGCATAAATATGCATCAGTTATGTCTGGCTCAAAGAAGAATAAATGGGAAACCACTGTATTACTTACTTTGTATGTCAAATACAGAAAGCAAAGTTACCCCATACTATATCAATTTTTGAGAATGATTTTGGCTCATCAGCTCACTCTATTAACCATCCAGTAGTAGTACCATTATAAATGCTGTGAAATATTTGTGTGAAATGTTTAACTATAGTTTGTCACTGATATCATACAGCACAAAATATCAGTTGTATTACATTCTTCAACTACATATTTTTTATATTCTGAAGGATTTTTTGGGTTAATGTATGTAATTTTGCATTAGTTCTATTTATTTATAAGAATTTCATGATGTTCATACACTGAAAATGTACTTTACATTAATCATACAAAAATTTACTATGACTGCTTATTCAGAATTTGTTGTGAGTAAATCATTACTAGCAATATTGCAATGGTAGTGGTAAGTCTGTACCTATAAGATTCAGCTTTTAATTTTTTAACCCCCAAAAATTAATCTCAAAAAATAAAATTTCTGTAATTGAATATTATAAGGTACATGTTGTAGTTGCCTTTTGTTGCAAATACAAATAAATTATTGGAGCTGGCACTGTATATCAAGTATAAAGTGTATAAATTATTATTATTATTACTGAATAGATTTATATCTTAAATAAAAATAAATAAATAAATGAAGATAGGAAGGCAATATACCAAAAAATGTTCAACAAAAGACATGAATTGGACAATGAGTATGGAATAAAAATAACCAGTTTCCAACATTTAATAGAAAACAGTTATGTGATATGTTTACATTTGGAGTATACTTCGCTATAGATGTGAAACTGAGATATTAAGAAAAAAAGAAAATGAAAAGGCTGAAGGCATCATGCTCGTTTGAGCATGATGAGTTGGCAGAAATTAAACATATAGACAAATCATTATAGGAGAAGGATTGATTGAACAAATAATTCTATAGGACAAATAGGAGTAAAGACCAGAAAAGAGTATAAAATAACAGGAAAAAGCATATAAAAGGAAATAAAGAGCTATTAAGGAACATGTAGCTGGAAAGTAATGGAGATGGAGGTTGTACAAAGGACCTACCCTAAGGTTGTACAAATAACCTTACTATGATTATCATGACTTATTTAATAAATTTTAATATTTTTCTATAATATGTTAAGAGTTAGAAAGCAGGATATGAGAGTTAATTCTAATTTGGTTTCCTCATCATGCTACATATACAATGCTTGTTTGCATTAAAATAATGAGTCATGAAACTCCTTCAATTAGTAGTGATCATATATAGTAATTGCTGGATCATATTAATTATATCACAATTTATTGTTCTGTTAATTATGATGTTATAATTATTAATAATCAATTATTAAATTGGGAAGTATAATTAATTTATTGTTTCTGATAGTCATCATAAAATTATTAGGTTGCAAATTGTACACAAATATATATTCTGCTAATAAATCTATATTGCTTATGATGTTATTTCTTCTATGAAAATTAAATGAGACAATTTTAACTTACATAACGCTAATATACATGATTTTTCAATTGATTAAAAAGCTCCAGTGATTTATATATTTTACTTAGTAATATAAAAGTTTTACTGAAATTACATTATCAAGAACTTAAAATAAAAACTTAAAAAACTCTCAAAAAAGCAAAAAAAAAACCTTCAAATCTTTATTTTAATCTTAAGACTTGCAACCAAATTATAAATAGACTTCTTGATAAAAGTAAGAAAAAATAAACAACTGTGTGAACTATGGCTTTAAAGTAAATAATTTTCTCTAAATTTTGTGTGATAGTAATTTGAATATTAGAATGACAAAGTTAGCAAAATGAATATAATTAAGCCATAACAATCCAATACTAGGAGGTAATGATGGCAAAATATATTTTCATGTTATTTGTACAGAAAACAATTTTTTATTTATAAAATTTTCCATACAACAGGATCATTTGACCAACTTAAAAATAAAAAGTGAAATCAACAAAATCCAGTCATGCAGTGAAGAATATGTTTTGGTTATAGAAAAAAAACTAAACAAATTGAGAAACTTGTTCTCTTTTTTGAAGATTGTGGAAAAAATCAATATATTTCTGCACAGTAATGACAAAATTAATGTTTAGTTGGTGGCTTTTACTTACCATCGTTTTTGGCCTTAAAATAAATCTTAATTATGGAAAATAATATATTAATAATATAATATATTAAAAAAAAAAAAACAGAACAAAATCATTGCGAAATGTTTAATTTAATATTCAGAGTCATCATAACGCAAAACTATTTCAATCATTATATTTTGTTAACGTAGCAGACAATATGTTGACACCATTCAATTAATATATAATAATTCTTTAAAATCTTTTTTTCTAAACTATTTTACTAACCACAGCCTTCATAACACTTCATCAAATTCAATCGTACCAATCTCACAAATAATAACTGTACATAAATTCTATACAAATCATTAATTTATAAAACTGTTAACCTTTCCAGACCAAACATATTGCAATCAAAATAGATTAAATACATATTTTTTTAATAGACTATACATATTTTTACATATTTTTTAAACAGAAAAAAAATTATGTAAATTAACAACAGCACATTGCTCTACCTTTATTATAGTTATTTTTTTAAATTTTAATTATATATAAAACTCATTACACATATACACATACATGCATGTATGTAAAGCATGCATTAAACAGATCGCATCAATAATAGATACATACTTAACAATATAATAAAAAATAAGTAACACATTTTATCGTAGAAATATTATTAAAAATTATTCATCAAATTCATATTAAATAGAAAGGTTTAGATTTTTACCAAACACATGCACATTTTTGTTAATAATAGTCATTATTTTTACGTAATAGGATTACGTAGTCTATTGTTACTAAACATCTCTAGTGTTTTGTGCAATATTATTCGTTTTTTTAATACTTTATAGAATTATTAATTAGAAAATAATCATATAATTTGATCCCTTATTTACTAAGTATTATCTTTTTATGAAAAATATTATTACATACCTCCAGTTCAGTATATTACACTATTCTGCTGGTACCAAGTTTTTTTTCAATCTATTTAATCTTTTGTGCATATTTATTTTTTAATAAGATAGTTTGAATTGATAAAATAGTTTTATTGTTATCATCATAAATAATACTTATTTATTATTACAAATAGTTACATTAATTAATATCATTTCATTCTTTTGATTTATTAAAGAAAATCAGACTAGACATTATAATGTTTCTTATACATATAATGATGATCTTCCCAAGTATCTGTTAATTAAAATATTCATTCAAGAATTTATCACTGAGCTTCTCTGCAGCAATGAATTTATTGAAGCAGTATTTATTATTCACAAGCAACAGCAATTAAATTGTACTGGAATATAATTATCCAGTTATTTTGATTATAAATTCCATACCCAATTATTTTGGTACCTCATAAAATGTCACCCTTCTGATACAGAGGGTGCTAATTCTCCATCTTCAGACCAACTTAAATCCATTCCAGATGTAATACTACCAGAATCTAGCTGCTGGTTATTAATAGGTAAAATATCTCCGATATTTTTTAACGGTTTTAACTGTTGTTGCGGTTCAAGTTGACGATTATGATGATCTTGTTGCTGCTGTTTTAAATCGCTTTTGATTTTCTGCTCATCTGTACCATTAGCCATTTCAGAAGCACTACCAGAGTAGCTGTCATCATCGCCAGATGATGAAGCGTCTTCTACTTCAGAATCTCTTGATGCGACATCATCATCGGATGTTTCTTCAGAGATCATCGCTTCACCGGCAGCATCTTTCGGTAGAATGCCTCTCTCTCTTAATCCATCATCTCTATTAATGAGAAGCAGTTCATCGCATGCAGCAGATGACTCTTTTCTCCTACTCCTAACAGAACCTTCTGATTCCGATGATGATATTTCTCCACTGATTATTTCAGTCTGTATGCTATTTTTTCCAGCATCGATTTCAATATAACTAAGAACTTCATCACCAACGCTTTCTAGAACAATAAGATCATCATTATCATCGCTACGATCTACTGGTGAATAACCTTCTACATGTGATGTTTCCATATTAACACAGTCATCATCCCATTTTTGTAATACATCTGAACAGTCAGAATCTACAGAAAAAGATCGAGCACGAGCTGGTTTTTTGCCTCTAAGAGATGATGTCGATGATGACATGGACTGGGATGTGCGGCTGCGTTGACGTTTATGAGGATTTGGCAAAGTACGAGACTGGTGTGCAGGTGATGGTGTACAAGAGCTGGCTTGCCTAAAACTATGAGCACGTCTCACTAATCTATTGACCATATGTTCAGGACTTTCATCTATTTCCAAAACCCATGATACAGAGTCGTTCTTCTCAACAACTGCTTTCACTTTTGGGGACTGTGGTGGTGAACACTGTTGGTTGTGATTCTGACATGGTGAATTCATGCTGTTGCTGCAAAAAATATATAAAATAAAAAAATTAAATTTGTATGTTTTTCAGACAATAATAATCTAAAGATTTCTCTATATTCTGACTTATGTCCAAGGTTTTACATAAATGAAAATGACAGAAAACTTACTTTTTGTACGATACAAAAAGTGTAATACAGTAATAAAAAATAATTTAAATATTGCTTTAAGTAATTTAAATAAAAAGTAATTTAAATATTGCTTTACCAAATTATGGTTAAATTTCTGAGTGAATTTCAGTGTTCAATGGAAAAGTAAACGACATATACGAGTTCTGTTCAAAAAATAACTGAACTTTACTTTTTTAATCTTTTATTATTAATTTTACCAATTATGAGGCCTTGTCCTGTTTAAAGTACTCCCCCTCCCCTATTCACAACTTTTCCAATGGTGTTTCCACTTTGTGAAGCAGTCCTGGATAGCTTCATTTGATATGGCCTTTTAGGACTTTGATGAATTTGCTTTAATGTCATCAATACTCTCAAAATGGCATCCTTTCATCACAGATTTTAATTTTGAAAATAGGAAAAAATTACATACAGCCTGTAGGTGCATTGTCATGGTGAAGAAATCATGAGTTGTCTTGCCATAATTCTGGTCTCTTTTTGCAGATTTATAAATGCAACCACATAGTAAAATGCTCCATTGCCAAAAATGTTTGGTTATTTTCTGAAAAGACCTTTTATGTAAAACATGTCAGTAAACAAGCTATCATTGGAAGTAGTAAGAAATATTGAATTAAATTTAAATAAGTTTTCATCGCATTCAATTAATTTTTGCTTATTTAATCTTATCTACATTCAAATCTAAGGAGATTCAAGGGATTCTTGTTATATGTCAGTTTAACATAACAGGATCAATTCTTTCTTGCAATTTCATCAAGCATCCATAAAACTGTAAACATAAAAACACACGATGCATTCTGCTTGGAAGGATTTTGAACTCATTCTTAGAACACTTGGGTGCAACAATAGTTTTTGAAAAATTATTCAGTTAGTTTCACATGATTAATTTTGTAAATGTAATTTCCTCAAGATGCTGATGAAAGAAAGTCTACAAGAACAACTATAGGTGGCAGAAAGGCTTCATAATGGTTCATTTAATATATTCAGTTGAAAAATTGAGAATTATGTTAATGGTATATGTACACAATATTTTGTGAAATTATTACTAATGGAAAGTAGGTAATTATTATTCCATATAACACAGGAAATGTTATAAGTGGAATACCATTTTAACCAATGTACTAACACAATCAATAGTGGTGCCATTGTTGATTGTAAATTTCTGCACAGTTCCGAGATTAAAATAAGGTTATATATTTGAAAGATGATTTTTGTTATGTAGAACTAAACTTGAATATCAGAAAAGTTATAAAAAATTAATTAGTTTACTGCTAATTTGTTGAATTTAAATATGTCAAATACTAAGGTAATAGTTGTGTCTTTTTATATTAAAAGCATCAGCTTATTTGTCAAAAACAGCAACAAATTTGTGACTATCTATAAATAAAAATATGAAATGGCAAAATTATATAAATTATTTAAATCAACAGCTGAGTACTTTTCAAAATACAGTATTTGTTGTAAAAATGAATAGACAAAAACAGACACAGTTCATTACAACTATTTTATAAGCACTTGTATGCAAGAGAGTTGTTTGAAGAAGTATTTACTGGTAGGAAAAGATATCTGAAATTCTAAACTAATGTTTCATATTATATATTTGTGAAATATTTTTGTTACATATTTGTGATAAATTCTGGTTTCAAGGATTATGTAGATTAATCTTAAAAACTTACTTTTTTGTATTCAGTCATTTGACTGGTTTGATGCAGCTTTCTAAGATTCCCTATCTAGTGCCAGTCATTTCATTTCAATATATCCCCTACATCCCTAACAATTTGATTTACATATTCCAAACATTGCTTTCCTACACAATTTTTCCCATCTACCTGTCCCTCCAATATCAAAGCAATTATTCCAGGATGCCTTAATACATGGCCTTAATACATATAAAGCTGTCTCTTCTTTTTACTATATTTTTCCAAATGCTTCTTTCTTCATCAATTCACCACAACACCTCTTCATTTGTCACTTTATCCACCCACCTCTTTTTTAACATTCTCCTATAATACCACATTTCAAAAGCTTCTAATCTTTTCTTCTCAAGTACTCTGATCGTCCAAGTTTTAATCTATATAAAGCTACGCTTCAAACACATACTTTCAAAAATGTTTTCATGACAATTAATTTTTAATGTAAGCAAATTATATTTCTGATCGAAAGCTTATGCTATTTAACATTTTATATCACTCCTGCTTTGTTCATGTTTAGTAATTCTACTTCCCAAATAACAAAATTTTTCAAGTTGTCTATCAACATTATTTCTACTAGACTTCATTACTTTCATTTTGTTCTTGTTTATTTTCATGCGTAGGACTTCATCTATCCCATTTATTGTTTCTTCTAAATCTTTTTTTTTACTTTCAGTTAGAATTATTTAATAATCAGAAAATCGTAGCATCTTTATCTTTTCACCTTGCACTGTTACTCCAGATCTAAATTGTTCTTTAACATCATTAACTAATAGTTTTATGTAAAGATTAAAAATTAACAAATATATTTATAAGATAAATGTATCAATCAATGCATTTTACCTGCTTCATTTTATATTTTCAATTCTTGCAAACTTTTCATTATGATCAAATACTCAACTGCTATTAAAAAATTACTTGATACCATATAGGTTAAAGTTATATCAGCAGGTTTAACGAAATTATTTATTGACCAAGTCTTTTCACAATCTTTAAATAGTTTATACATATACAAACCACTTATCTGTTTAATTAACATTTTATCCTATACTACCCCATTACATTTAGAGTGAAGAGTGATTTTTTTTTTTTTTTTTTTTTTTTTTGTAACAGTTAATGATAACAATTTAAGCAAAAGCAGTTCAGAAAAGGGAAAAGGTGAATTATCAATTTGAGGGTCTCAATATATTGCATTAGAGAGGTTTAATATATATTTTATATATGATAAATGCATATTTTAGAAAGTAACTGTAAGAAGTATATCATTTGAATCCATGGAACATACAGTTTTTGATTGACTTTGAACATACATTTTTGAATATACTTTGTTCAAATAAAAATTTTATTTAAAATTTAACTATAACAAAGGAATTTGTTTGTGAAAAAAATTTTTTTTATTTGAAGAAATTATTTAGATTGTCGACTTTCTAATCTATTGATTAATTATGGAAAAAACAGATTTTAGTAGAGATGTTAACTTGTATTTCTAAAGAATTTACCTCACTACTTAAGATTACAAAAATTGTTAATTAAAAAATTATTTTTTATTTAATAAAATTTTTACTTTGCTTCAGAAGCTCATTGGAACTATACTGAAAAAAAACTACATAATTACATTTAAAAATTTGTTTAGAAAAGTAATTACCATGCAATCTGAAAGGTCATTGCATTTTTAGTGACTTTTATTCAGGTTGTATTAGATTATCAAAAGTTTAAAAAAGCTGTGATTTCCTTTATTTTTTTAAAAATAGCTTTACACAATTATTTAAAAAATAAATTACTGGAAAAGAAGAAACGTACCGATTAGTAAAAAAATCCAGTAATTCAGGGGTACTGCGCTTTTGACTTACAGCAGCATTAGCTGCTACGGAGTGGCTATGAGGAGATATTGTTATCATCGGATTCGTTTTAGATGCTGTAAATAAAAAAAAACAAAATTATTATTATCTAACATAAAAAAATTAAATCAACAATATTACCCTTTTTTTAATGCCAACAACTACACTGGTTTGAATTACACAACACTTTGCTTATCTTTTAATCTCAAGTTTACTTTACAGCAAACCTTTTATCACTTCTTTCAAAATCCTATGCTATTACTTAAATAAAAAATTTAAGTTGATACTACTTACTAATGTTTTTCTTAAGAGAATAAGTTTTCTTCATTCAGCAGTCTAGTAATTCAATGTTTTATATCATAAGTACTGGATTTATTTGAATATTTAAATACTGTTTAATTTGCTATGAGAAGTTTTAATTCACTGTGAGTAGTTTTAATTCTCAAACTCGTTTTAACATATTTCATTGAAGCTGTAAAGATTACATTTGTCATATCTCAAAAAGGTAAAACTTATGTTTTGTATTTGAGCTCTAAAATGTAACCACTATATTAATGTAGTGTGCAACAAAATGTTTTAGTGGCATTTTTAGTCTTCTTCATTGTAGTTTTTTGCTCTGATATATGTTGATTTTTTCCAAGTAGTTTGCAAACTGCATTATACCTAGCTTTTTTTAATTTGTAAGCATTTTCTCTGCATGTTTTTTAATATATATTTTAGTTAATATATATGTTTTATTCTGACTGTCTTTGTTCTTTTTATATTCATACAAAATTTGTATAAAAGGTTCTTAATGAGTATGCTAAAAATCATATTCTGTATGTGTGCTTGCTAATGTATGTAAGCACACTAGGAAACAGGTGACATGGGTGGTGTGTTGACTAGTGGTTCGGATACAATTACTGAGAACTTATCTGAGGGGGATAGTTTGAGGTGTTCTGATTTTCTCAAAATCAAGTATGATTTTGAGAAAAATTTGAAAGGGTTCCTTTGGAAATAATAGAAAAGCAGCAAAACATTATGATGCTAGTTATAAGATGTATAACTTTTTCAGGTTGGACTACTGTTGCTAATAGTAGAATTAGTTGTAGTATTTCTCAAATTTTCACTACCAACTGTGGTAAACAAAAATGTCTAAATATTTTGTTACTATACTGATAGTAAATTAAATATTTAAACCAAATATAATTTGTTTTTTTAATAAGTGACTTAAGTTTTATTGAAATCGATGACTTGTAACTCTTTCTTCCAAATTTAATTTGAAACAATTTAGAAAAAATTACTTTATTTTCATGTTTACATGTATAAAAAAAAAAAATATTCCTTCAGAATGTAAGCATAGTAGATTAAAAACTTAACCATTTTAATATTAAATAAGTATATTATTCCAGCTAAAACTGCAGTCTGAGCGTACTGAACAATATATTTTATAGAAGTATTTAAGTGGTGTTGAGATTTGTGTTTGCCTCCACATGCTGAAAGTATACAGAGCAAATGTCTGACTTAACCAATTTTACAATTGATTTCTTCACACAGTCTCCTGACCATTATTCTGTTATGTTCTAATTAAAAGTACACCTTGGCATGGTGATTCTAAGGTGTACAAACTACAAATGCATTCAACATATGAACATGGGATAAACGGCCTATATGCCCTAAATAAAGAAAGCAATGTCAGACTAGCAATAAAATGCAATCACACCAAAATCAAAAACTATTAGTATGCAATAATAAGCCATAATTATCATGTGACATTCAGTGTTTTGTTTAAATGAAACAAACTAATAAAAATTAAATAAATAGTGAAAAGAACTGTCATCTTTTATTTATCAAAGAATAATCATGAAGTCAAAGGTTCATATTGTAAGCTAATATAAGCAATAAAATAAATATTTATTTGTTGTAAAAATCACAAACAGGAATCCAGTTAAGCGTTACACATAGTTGATGAAAGAGTTAAAATTAATACACTTCATAATTTACACACTTTGTTTAATTTTTTAAATAATTATATTAGTTTATAAAAAAAAGGTTCTTTGATAATCCTCACTGATAACTTCATTTTTCTCAAATATTTCTGGAATGCAGATTTTTATTATTAAATAAAAATGTCACTATGCAGATCACATTCTTAATATGTATTAATCTATCAAAACGTAGTTACATATACTGATAAATTCCAGCTGTAATTATTAAAAAACATATTGCATCAATATGCAGATCACATTCTTAATATGTATTAATCTATTAAAACGTAGTTACACATATTTTAATAATTACAACTGGAATTTTCAACTAAAACTCTGATGACTTACAAAGGTCTGTAACAAGAGCATTAACCACTTCTGAATTTTGCTTTAATTTCCACTGTAATTCCTCATTATGTTGTGACAACCTTTTCTTTTGTTTACTCTCCTGATGAACTGATTCTAGAAGCAATCTATTCTCTTGAATCAGTTGCCTGGAAAAAATTAAATATTTCATTATTATTATTATTATTATTATTATTAATAAAAAAAAAGTTTTATGTTAAGAAAACTCATGTCGAAGTACACGCGCATACATTAATGTTAACTATAATTTATTATGAAATACACAAATAACTTCAGTTGATAAAAAATTTCAAAGCAGCAATGAATCCAAATAACATTCTTGATAAATCTTTGAAATATTATTTATAGTATCCATGAATAAACATGACTACACAAGATTTATACAATAATAATTATAACAATAGATTGATAATAATTCTTACTTGAGACACATACAACATTTAGACGTGTAGCTCTGAACTGACAGATAATAGGGAAGAAAAAAGATGTTTTGAGATATGGTGATATCAAAACTGTGCTATACATAAATTGGTAATGAGGAAGTTTTAGAAAGAGTAGAAACAATAATGGAAGCTTATTTTGAATAAAGAAGATCTATAAAGAAACAGAGATAACATATTTACAAGCAAGCTGTGAAAGATATGAGCTGTAAAACTAAAACTGAAGGAAAAGTCATTAAGTTATATATAAAGTATAAACCTTTATAAAGTTTTAAGAACTGTTGCCAACCAATCTTCATACTGTAATCAGAAATTTTTATATCATATTAAGTTTTATAATAATATTTCACAATTAAATTCTGTTCTGTAATTTACTTTGACATAACTTTCATTTTATACACTTTTACAATATAAAAAATATATAAAAAAAAAAATCAATGAATACAAATATATTATCAATTCCCTTTTTTCAGGAACAAATTTGATAACTCAAGAATACTTGTATAATATCAAGATCAAATAATACTATATCCACTAAGTATTTCTCTACAAAGGCATTCAACAACCAAATAACTAACTTATCTGCAGCAAATGATTTTAAAAATGAATATAAATTTTTTTAAATGATTTTTAAAAATACATATGATTTTATAAAATGGATAACCTACTTTTCAACTGTGGCCTTTCTTTCTAACTGAACTTCTAAATCTTCCACACGTGCCTGAGCAGTGGTTAGTTTTTGCAATGTTGGAGGAAGAAGTTCAGCATCGACTTGTAAAGTTTCATTTTGTCGTCTTAATTCCTGCAACTCAGCACTACGTAATTCCAGTACTGTGCGTAGTGATTCTACTTCATCTTGTAGCTCTCTACACCTAGCTACTGTTACCTAAAATTGAAATTAAAATTAAGTTAGAAATTTAATGTAAATTTAACCACAATTTTTATAATTGCTATTGCTATTTATTTTGGCAATAACAATGTTATGTTTTATTTTTAATACATTAATGAAAAACAGTGTTTTTTTGGGGGGTACACAACAAAGGTTTGGGTACAAAACAAAGGTTTGTTATTAGCACCCGAGAACAATGATTCTACAATATGTAAATTAATTTTATATTAACATGCTAAGTTTAATGGTGTATTAACTAAATAATAGAAATAAAATTAACAAATTGCACAATAACACAGGAAAAATAGGAAAAAGTAAAGCACAATACAAAATACTAATAAAACATATTGCAATAAATATTAAATAATCAGACTTAGGTGATCCAGCTTTAAGAAACAAGGTATTCAATAACATCCTCATATTGTTTCCTAGAATATCTTGGATGTTAGATCCTAATTTAATTTCCGCATAACAGACACAGTCCACAAGGATGTGGTGTATCGTCAGTTGGCAGTCACAGTGAACACAAAACAGTGCAAAACAAAATATAATATCAATTAAAATTGGTGAAAAGACTCATTTTTATGAACAATATTCAGAATAGTTACATATTAAAATTTAGTATTGGTGTAAGACAATGTCTGTCAATGAGATTAAAATTTATTTTCGCAATATACATGTTTCGATTATTGTACAATTTTATGCAGCCTTAACTTTAGAAGAATAATGAAATGTATTTTTTGTATCAAATTTTAGCATCTTTATTCATAAAAAATTTTTTTGTAAAAAAAAAATTGAAAAAATTTTTAAGTGCAATCTTTTTTAATTAATTTAAAATTACTTATACTTTCATTTGGGCCACAACTACAATACCCAGTACCATTAAAGTTGTTTTTCAGTTTCTGATGTTCAGCTTTTTATTATTGTTTATTTCTGAAGAGTACTGAAAATAAAGATTTATAGAGTACCAAAATCATATGCATTGTTTTCAAATGCCATGCATACTTCATTGTGTGACATTTCACAATGGGGAAGAAACCCATTGATATTGCCAGGAGATGGGATTGGAGCTCTATTTGAGAAGAAAATTTTTTTTATTATAAATCACACAGTACAGAATATTGAGATAAGACATATCTTATCTTAATTTTACTACAAAAGTACTTTCGTGGATCCTGCATCATCAGTCATGATTGGAATATTTAATTAAACTGTGTATTAAAAATACTAAAATAATGAAAATTGCACATTAATTTATTATATGAGTGCAGCTACCTGTTGAAGTTTTTATAAGACTGTCTCCCTCAAACACTGTATGATGTTTATTGTTTATTAGGTGGCTGCAGTATTAGATAAACCTAATTTATAGTTTTTGTAATTTTTATAATATTACATTACATTTAATTTTTGTAAATTCCACCAAGATTGTTTATTTTATTCTTATTATTTTTTTTAACATTCTATTATGTGGTTTGTATGGTTGGTTTAAATATTTATTCTAAGTTTTAGTAATGTTTTCAATGATATTATTAGTATATAAATATTTTATTTGTATTTTTTTTTACTTTTTTGTCTTATGAATTGACTATAAGGTAATGCTTGTTTCATTATTTAACTTTTCTTTGTTATTATGAGTACATGTCTATTTGATTGCTCTATTAATCATATTTGTACTGTTATTAATTTTATGGGACCAAAGATGATTTGATTTATTATAAATTGCTGTATTAGATGTAGGTTTTCTACGTACTGATGTTTCATATCAGGACCAACAAATTGGAACATCTCAATATTTTGTACTAGGTGGTTTATATTAATAGAATTTAAAATACAATTTAACAGTACAGAGGAACAATATAAATCTTAATACATAGTAAAAAAAACTCTTTTGTTATTATATTGTATTGTATTGTTATTGTATTCCCCTCTGTACTAATATCTCAGACAAAAGTATAAAAACCGTTTAACCACCATGAGTGCAAAATTTGATAATGCTTTCTTATCTTATGATAATTATTTTTTTCTAATAGCACTCTCGAGATTTTCCCTCATTATCAGTTAAACCTTTTCCTCCACATCACGCATTAAATTCAAACCATTAAAATTATAATATAAAAATATATAGTCATAATTATTAAAAAATACAAAATTAAAAAATTACAAATTTTTTTATTATGTAGCTAGCCACACACACAGTGCTGTACTGTAGATGAAATGCCAGATAACTTTTAATTGTTCAAAGCTAAGGGACAAATCTTTATGATAAAGTCTTTAGTAGTATTTCTCAGTAATTAAATTTAATCACTGATAATTTTGAGTAATCACTTGTTTATTTTGTTGCAATGTTAATAATAAACATTATTGAATTCTTTTTTGTAAATTTTGTTAACTAAGTAAATATTTGTATTAACCCAAAATTGGGTTGTGTATGTGTATGTTTGGAGTGTCGCTTTATATGGAAGTGAAACTTGGACATCGGAGTATCTGAGAAGAAAAGATTAGAAGCTTTTGAAATGTGGTGCTATAGGAGAATGTTAAAAATCAGATGGGTGGATAAAGTGACAAATGAAGAGGTATTGCGGCAAATAGATGAAGAAAGAAGCATTTGGAAAAATATAGTTAAAGAAGAGACAGACTTATAGGCCACATACTAAGGCATCCTGGAATAGTCGCTTTAATATTGGAAGGACAGGTAGAAGGAAAAAATTGTGTAGGCAGGCCACGTTTGGAATATGTAAAACAAATTGATAGGGATGTAGGATGTAGAGGGTATACTGAAATGAAACGACTAGCACTAGATAGGGAATCTTGGAGAGCTGCATCAAACCAGTGACTGAAGACAAAAAAAAACCCAAAATTAGCTGTTCTTAAATATAAATTCAGATGATGAACCAAAAAGCAATTATAACAAAATTCATATAAGGCAGTAAAAATCTTTTTAAAGAGTTACTTTTTGCAATACAAAAATTACTATATATCTATCTACTTTTATGTTCTATTATAAAGAATATTTACACATAATGCCAATATTAAAGGAAAAGCATGAAGCTTCATTTTTTTGGGGGGAAAAGTAATGAGATAGGTCAACATCATCCCAAAAATTCAGAACTTTGGCCTTTTTAGATGTAGAATTAATGGTTAAAATAAACTTTTCAATCTGTCTTGTTACCTGTAATTTTGTATCCTTATCAGAATTAATTGTTTCCATGAGATGTCTTGACTGCTCTTTAAGTTCATCACAATTAGATTCTGCAGTTGATAGTCGTTTAAGTAATTCTGCTTCACGTTGACTAGCAGCACTTTGCACCCTTTGTAGTTCTTCAGCATTACTACGTCTCAGATCTACCAGAGTACTTTCAGCGACTTCCAATGCTAATCGTTGATTTTCTCTCATATGATCTAATTCCTGATTATACTGAGCTGTCAGTTCTTTTGCCTGTACAATTAAAATTTCATTACATTAGAAGTTAATATGTAATTCATAATTCTTAAATATTCATAGAAAACACTAATTAAATAATATATGTAAATATTTAAAGTATATTACTTAAAACTAATTTGAACTATCTTTTGTTCAAATTTATAAGCTAAAATGAAAAATTCCTTGATAGGTTATAAACTACATAACCAAACAGGCATTATTAATTTTTTTTTTTTTTTAAATTGCATTCTGTGACTTAACTAGTCAATTAATGATGATTTTTATGGTTAATTAAATTATTTATTTTTTGATTTTCTCATTAATCATTATTTGATGTGTTTTATTTTATTTTTTAATTAAATTTACTTATTTGACTTTCATTTGTGCTTACTTTAGATTTAAATTAAATACATTTAAATTGTACTTATTTTCAGTTAAAGAACAAAACAAAAAAATAATTTGCTGAATTAGTTCAACAAGAAGACTCATTGCAGATTTAATATTTCATAAGCCCTTAACCACTTTTACTTCTTGTTTATATGGAGGGGGCACTACCCCCTTAAATTTTAATTTTTTTCACTGTTACACAACTAAAGATTCCTACACATTTCTTGCCCCAATTTTCATTTCATTTATGTATGTCTTCTCTTTACTAAACATTAATTTACTACTAACTGCTACTTTTACTCAATAATCTAGTACAAATTCTGTCAATTTTTTATAATCTTGTTGAAAATTAATAATCAATGAAAAAAATAAGCATAAATGTACTGAGATTGTATATAAATAATATTAGATCAAAATATACAGTCAAAAGTTTTTTGAAAAAGGTTTTTTATAAAGTTAAAGTAATTGGCTCTTCTGAGAAAGGTTTTATAATTATAAAATAAATTGGCTGATTTTATGAGTATTGTATTACATATACTTTATTGTTTATTAATTATTATAAATGTGTTTTTACTTCCTTGGGAAATGACAACCCAGATAAATACTCTAACTTATAATTGCTTTCTAAGAAAAAAAAATCAAAAACAGTATATAAAGAATTAGCATCTTTAAAATCATCATGCAGGCAGATCCAAATAATCTAAAATTGAAACAGCAGCAGCTGAGTGCAATATATGGTTGTGGTAGTAACAATTACATAAAACTACTATTATTGAACATTTTTTATGCATATTAAAACTGCATTTGGAAGTACAATACACTAAACAAAATAATAATACATCAACATAAAAAAACTGACCTGTTCTTGAAGTCTGTTTTCCATCACAGACAAACTCTCTTCATGGCTTCTCATTACTGAAACAATAAAAATAATCATTTATATTAATTGCAGAATAAAAATTCAAACTATGATTAAAATATATTCTGATGAAAAATTACGCCATAAAAAGAATTTAAAAAAATGTTTAGGATAAAAAAAAATTAGTTTCATATTAAGTTAAATTAGTAATAAAACAATTGCCATTTGTTTAATGTAAGACACTTTTGCAGAGGTCGCACAACTTAATGAGGATCTAGCTGAACAGTGTATGAATATAATTATGGAAATTCATTCATATGCCACAAGATTATAGGTTTGGATGAAGGTTTTACTACTTAAGAAAGCATCATCTTATTCTTCAGATGGCTGCTCGTTAGTATCTAGAACAAAAGCTAGTTTTGTTTTGGTTTATATATTTTAGTTAAGCACATTTGTTGATGTACTACTTTCATCATAAGTAAGTACACATATCCTGATTTCCAAATGTGTAAGCAAGGTACCATGGCCTGGAGTGCATCTGAAACACAGGTTTGGGTGAGGAGTATTTTTTGAAGTCACTGTGCGAGTTATCCTTATCACCTTCCTTTTAACTCTTAACAAGCAAGAGCCTATGAGATGAGATCAAATAAAACTAACAAATAAAATTGACATTACATAATTTACATTTGCAAATCCAATGTTTGTGAACATTTTACCTGTTACCTTTACATTTGAAGTATTACTTTTAGATTTTTAAAGAATTTAAATAATTACAACATGTACTTAAAAATATATATTCACATAAATACTGGGATTAGGAACTGGCTAAAATAAGAAAACCAAAGTGCCAGCATAACCTCATTCTACTTAAGAATTCTTAACTGCCATTTAGGCATTTAATAATTTAAAAGTTTTATTTAAATAATTTTAAAAGGAGATGTTTCCTTTTCAAAATTTAATTTAAAAATAAAATGTTATGTAATACACAGGAATTACATCGTGGTGGGAAGTGGTTCGATGTTTTTAAACTTTAAAATTTTGATTGAGATTCTCTAAAATGACCACTAAGGTTTTTTTTTTTACTTAATTGTTTAACCACTGAAACTGTCATTTTAAGTACTAAGTTTTAAAATAAATTTCTTTGTTAACAGTTTTTGAGCATTCTCTTGTTTTCCAATTTTTAGGCGGTCTTCGCATAACTCTTTCTTTGGGTATATTTAAAAAATATACACAGGAAAAACTAACTGCCACTCACATCTAATAACCAAGATTTTGGTTAAGAAAAGTTAATGCAGTACTCGTTTAATTGTAATTAAACAATTTAATGACAGTAGATTGAATCATATATGACAATATTAATGGTGATTTGATATAATTAAGTGACTAATCTTTTTTTTTTTATACATACATTGTGCCACTTGTGCTTGATGTTCAGTCTCATACATTTCAAGCTGATGCCTATGATGTGCTTCCTGCTCTTGTTGCAATTTTTTTTGGTCGGCTAACTGCTCTTGAAGTCGACCACATGTTACTTCAGCCTCTTCTACAAAAAAAAAAGAAAAAGTAATTAAGACTATTATAACCTAGTAGTGATTAGTCTTTTATTAACATTAAAATTATTAAAATACTGATAAATCATGATATAAAAATCAAGTTTCCTAAAAATTCCTAGAAATATATTTTCACAGACAAGTATATTTAAAATATTACACCAAAAAATTATTTTCTGAAAAAAATATTTCCATTTTGTGAAATTATTTATAAGTAAAAAATGTTATACAGGAAAGAATTTTTTTTTTTTGAGTTCTGAAAACATTATATAATGTTTTAATATAATTTTTTTTCCACTAAATTTAGAAACAATAAAAAACAATTACAATGGCATAAAATAAATTTTACAAAGGCATAAAATAAATTTTGTGCTATTATGACGCTCAGTGAACTTCAGAAAAATGAAACCTTTTTCATCAGATTAATATGAAATATTTGTAGTTCAAAAAATAAAATATAACAAATAACACACAAGTAATGAAGATTAAGTTCTATGTTTTATTTTGGCTAATCTTTAACTAAAGAATTAATTTTTTTGTATAAAAATCATTTTTTCTTTTTTTACATATTTACAATGAAATATACAAGACTAAAAATAATTTGCCACTTTTGGAAGAAGCTGTATTGATTGAAAGTAGACAAATTCATAGCTGATTAGGCTTAAGATCTAAAAATGGACTTAAACAAATGCTATGATTTTGCACAATCAGTTTTCACATACACAATCTTTTATCCATAAATTACTTTGTCTGTCTTCATGTGATCTAGTTAATTTGAAAATTCATTATTACTTCAATATAACTATGGTAAAGTTTACGCACTTCATCAGAAATTAAGAACTGGAAGCAACAATATTTGTACCAATTACTATAGAAAGCTCTCTCATAAAAATGAAAATGGGTGACTGTTATTCTTTGTACAAGTGTATTATCCTTATGTGGATTTGTTATTTAACAAACACACTTTTCAATTTGACTGGATGATTTTGATGATAAAGGGACCACCACACAGCTGTTGACTATATCACTTCTCCAGTATTACAATCTGTATTATCAAGTATTATTTTACTCATATGTACATAATAACCCTTCTATATAACAAACATTTGATTAACCAAATCTTAAAATTATGAATTATCCTGAATGAACTTCTTTAATGCAATAGGTTCCCTCACTATTAAAGAAAAAAATGTTTATTAAACTATGAAGTTATCTACTACTTAGTGAAAATTAAATATTGACAAAAAAATTAGTAAAATTTAAGTGTAAAAGCATAAGTATGAAAATATAGCTGTTATTCTACACAAAAAATTAAAAACTATCTTTTCATTGAAAATATATTCGTACTGAAAAAAATTAGTATTCTTTCAACTATTACTACTTTTTTGTTCCATATATATATATATATATATATATATTTTAAATTGAAAAGAAATATTCTATTTTCTTTTCAATCTCAGTTTTTATAACTACAGAAAGAACTGTATAAAAATACATTTTGAATGCAACTTGAATGTGTAAAATTTTAAACACTCTTTCCTTGGTAAGACTGAATTAATGACAGTTTTACAAAAAAAAAAAAATATATATATAGAAAGAAATTTACATAAAAGCAGACTTGTTTTTATTGCCAAATATTCATATACCTCTGCAAAACAATAATGAATTTTAATTAACATTATTAAAATATACCAATCAAGAGAAAAAATTCGTATACAAAAACATACCTAGCTCTAACTTAGTTTTTAACCAGTCGTTTCGCATCTTTTCTACATCTCTTTTTAAACGTGGTGTGGAAAACGCATCCAACTACAACAAAAAAATCATATAACATTAACAAATTAAATTATGACATATTAGAACTAAAGGACAACAAACAACATGACAACAGAGATTAATCATAGAAATTTCTGTGATTAATTAATTTCACACCTTAAAAATTTACATAAGATTTTTTAAATAACCTGTCTTGGTCAGGTGTCTTTTATATTTTATGTGTTTTACATATGTCACAGTGTTAGATTGAGACAATACAATATAGAACAATGAATACTTTACTTATATTCATTTCAGTGATGAAAATATATGTTACACATTAGCAGATATATTAGAGTACTATATGTTTTTAATGTACTATTGCTTCAGATTTATGAATTTTATTTAAAAATATTCACACTTGATTCAATTTAAGTGTCTTAACAGTAACTGTTAACTAGGGTAACAAACTGAAACTAGATGATTGACACCTAAGGATGATCAATTTACACTGGAATGGTTAATGATCACTGATGTTATAACTGTTTAGATCTAGCTGAGCAATCATCCATCAGCTTCTTGAATGCAGTATACATACAAAGAAATCATATAAATAAAAGAAAAAAAAATGATAGAATAATGTTTCCTATGAAATGCCAGTAATTTAATTTTTATTTTATAGCTAAAAATTAACACCTGTATGGAGTATACAAATGAAAACTTTCTGTCAGATACTACCTGAACCACAATTATCATGTACAGAAAACAATCTTTGACAACATGTAAATTATAAAAAACATTCTATTACTGCAAGTCGTAGTTTCTAAACATTAAAGTATAGTTTATTAAACATACTCATCGTTTATTAGACATCTTTGTTTTAAACACTTTCTGGATTGTAATTAACATTGCAGATTTATAAAATGTATTACAAAATTACAATAATTTAAATAAACCTGTAGATTGTTTTAGCTAGACATTTACGTGAAGGAAAAACATTTTGTTCAACAAATCAAGAAATGTATAAAAACTTGGGTTAATATTAAAATAAAACTAAAAAACGGAGGAAAATTGGCAATCATTGTTCAAAATTTTACCTTTCTTCACCCAATTCAAGATCGAATTTCAGAAAATCTATAAATTTATTTTTAGATATTCACATGAAGATTACCATACACCAAAAATCAAGTTTATATCAACATTCGTCTACAGCTCACTAAACTAGTGAAACTAATTCAATGAACGTTCTTTTTCAGTGATCTGAAGATCTTTCTCTTGACTGGTATGTGGTACATAGAGCATCATCATGCTTTGATGTTTTTATTATTACTTAAAGATTTAAGTAATAATATTCACGGCTGCATATTAATAAATAAAATTAATATTTTTTTATAGGTATGAAAAGAAGTGGAGGGGTGTAATGAAAGATTAAAAAACCATAAATAGAGGATTATTACAATCAAAATAGTTTTAATTCAGTTTACAATTAATTTTATATAGTATACGTACAAATGTTATTTGTTATTTATTATTCAGTTAACACACTATAGAAAAACATAAAATTACTTATGGAGAGAGAGAAATTCTCTGATCTTTTATTGGTTATACTACCACAACTTTTAGCTCACAAATCTTTAAAGTGAGCAATTTCATTTTAATTTATCTTATATTGGTCATATTTTATTATTAATGTAATAAAATTTTATGTTGTAAGAAATCATTGTTGATTTCTTGTACAGGAACAGGATTTATGAAATTCTGTAAGACATTATAATATTTGGCCACCAGAATAATGGGTATAATTTGAAATTAAATTTATTTACTTATAAGTACAGTTTATTTTTTAAATAATTTTCGTGTATTTTATATTTTCCTTAATATTTTCTAATTAATTTCTAAATATTAATCTTTTTTCCATTTTTAAAAGTGCATAAAATACCAATTTACAAATTATGTGTTAAGCTTCAATAAGTGAAAATTTATGTTGCAGCTGAAGTTTTTTATATGTATATAACAAATAAAATCAAACTCTCTACTCCTGACATCAAATCTTTTATTAATCCTATTTTGTTTTATACTGAAGAAAACACATTAACGGCAAAAGTATAAATAAACAACATTAGGTAGTATTAAAACATTAAAAATTATCCTAGCATCTACCAGAACAAAATAATAAATTCAGCGCTTTTAAAAGCAGTTTTTAAATGTAAACGCACAGTCATATTTTCTCAATACTGGCACAGATCCAGTATTACTTAAGACAATGAATAAATGAATATTTAGTGAGCAGTAACTTTTTTTTTTTTTGCCAACCTAAATATTTCTTGGGATAATGACTACTCTAACTGAATTTAATGATGCTAAGTAAATAACACAATGAATAAAATTTTACAAACATTTTTAATTTATTCATTTACAATTTTTATTTCGTAAATTTTTTAAAGATAATTATATGGTAATGCAAATACAGCTAAGCATTCACTCTCTTTTATGTTAAGATAACAAGATATATGAAAAATTTCAACCCTGACTAGGATTTAAATCCTAAACCTTTTGGATGAGAGGCAGGAATGCTAAAACTTTGCCACTGATGTTGGTAATATTCATATTATCTCTGAAAAAACTGAATAAATCCTAGTTAAATTTCTACCCTTATTGCAATAATTTATGAAATTAACTAACATTTTATTACCTAATTCATATGCTTCAATAAGGGAATTTGGCTGAATGTGATTTATAATTTCAAAATAATATTGAAATCACCTTATCAATCAATTAGTTTATTTCCTCTATTTACCTCTACGTTTTCAGCTATTTAGCCATCTTCAAGAGGATAATTCTTCATATAAATTAATATTAAAATATAAAGTATAAATAAAATTTGTAAGTAAAATCAATCAACAAGTCATAATAACTGATCATCAATAAAGTAAAAATAACATAAAAATGATGTTACTTTTACTTTATGATGATAAATGCAATTTATATAATTTTGTTAGAAAAGGGCTTTTTTACATTCTTTTAAATTAACACAAAAAGAACCTTAATAAAGTTATAAAATATTGCTGAAATAATACTCCTACAGAAAAACATGGCTCATAAAACAAGAGGAAAATCATTAAACTAAATGTTTCTGAGTTAATTTTTTTAAATTTTATTAAATACTGCAGTTTACAAAATTAAAAGTAAACTATATCAGTGTTAGAGAAGGAAAGTGTGAAACTTCATCATTAATTTGGTTGTATGTGTATATTTTACAAAAGAAGATAAACCAAGTGTATCTAAAGTGCATTAACCGAGATGGTTAAGAAGACAACTACTATTTAGTCAGTTCTAAAAGTCATAGCAGGATTCTTCTGAACAATAAGCAAAAGTGATTTTTTTGTTCCTTTTTTCATTGGACTGAACAAAGTGTTCCATATCAGCATGTTGGCCCACTGAAATGTAGGCTATACTCGATTTACATGTGTTAGTGTGATCTTTCCTCTGTTAACCACAGACACTGACTAACGTGTAATCATAGCAATACAAAATGATGGAGAGTTAATAAATAATCTTACAAACTACTTACATTATGGACAAGGTACTGTACAAGTACACCAAGTGCTTCAAATCCTGCACTGGCATGTTGAAGAGTTGACAGTTCATTCAATGAAACAGTATTCGTTGAAGATGTAGCAGTTGTAGTCGTAGTAGAGGTAGATGTTGTAGTACTGGAAACAACTGTTGCTGGTGGTAGGCCTGGGGGGGGCTCAGGTGTTTTGCCCCCTCCGCCGGACAATCTATTCTGGTCTAAAAAAAAGAATACATCAGTTAACAAGAAAAATCAATATAGTATTTATATAAAAAAAAAAAATATTTAACAATAAAAAAGCAGCAGTATGATAAAAATAAAGACAAAACTTACTAACAATTTTTTTTTTGGGGGAGACGAAAAATATTATCATCGCCTGGAAAACAAACATACGAAATACAAACAAGACAGTTTTAGGGACACCATTAAAAAGTATGTAAAGCACTAAAACTTCTTTATTATTCCCCAGGATTTGACGAAAATTCCTGGGCAATATGATTTACGGCGCAGGGCCGCATAACGTATGCAATCCACAAGCTTGTGGTGCAGTCAAGGGGCACTTGCATTGTACGCCATTTTCTGCTGACATCAGGTATCCATGAGTAGCTCTCGTATATCCTATTTGTAATCGGCAGACAAGACCCACTTCCTCTCTGCGAATTTCCCTGTTGGAGGAATCCCATGGCAACACAGTATCTTTGATATGGCGAAGTTTGTTGTCGACTGCAGTCAATTTGCTACCTCGTGTGAAGTCCATATTTGACATGGTTAATAAAGTCAGATGTAAAAACAACTGTAAGGGTTTTAAAAATATCATATTGAACATTTTTTGGGAATACAGAGTATATATATATATATATGGAAGTTATCAAATACAAAAAATATTTGTTTTATCTATTTTTTAACTAACTACATGGTAATCCATTACCGATGACAATGGATTTTGTCAAAAAATTTCAAGCCCAACCTAAGCTAACATTTTGTGATGAAAGGCAATGACACTACACTCTCCCTTAGAGATTGACCTATTGATCTAATAATTCAGTTGGCAAATGTCATAGTTATAGTTATGTTATAGTTAACTATATTATTAAAATATATGTAATTAGAAAATAATAATTTAAATATAATAATTTAGAAGAAATAATTTTTTATTAAATTGTAAATCTGATCTTAGAGAAGACCCATTTCTTATGTAATCCTCTTTACATTACATTACATTATTACTCATCCAAGTTTAGAAATATCAGTGGACGTGCACAAGGTGGAGATTGATTGGTGAACTGGCAGTTGGCTATTGCTATAATCTTCGTCATGTTCTAACAGTTAATCCCTTTCACTTTACTATTTCATTAGCAGTACCACAACAATAGTTCAACGACTCCAGGCAGAATTACTGTGCATCTATGTTTTTAAACTTTGACGAGTAATCCTAAAGTTCACATTTAAGCTTTTGCAGATAACTTAAAAGGAATATAATTTAACAAAAGATCTTTTTATTCTTTACATTCCTATATTTTAAGACGCAAGTTTCACAGTTTCTTGTGTAATTTTTATGTGCAATTTTTTGTCAGGTTTTCTAAATTATAAATTAAAAAACATACTAACACAACTAAAATGGCTTTAAATTAGAGCCAAATTAAAATCAACTTAGTTAACACCTTCAATTTGGTTAAGAGTTTGGAGGTATGGTACTGGTATCTATCAGGTTCAACAATATATATAGAACTAATTATAAATATAGTAAAGTAGAACAGTAAGATAATTATTTCATAATTAAAACTATGAGTATTAAATACAATGGGAAATAAATAACAATTGTAAAAAGAGACAAAAGATTATTTCAAGAGCGTAAAGAAAAATGTGAAAAAAGAAATATCTTTTAATAACAGAACTGACTGCAAAACAAAAGAAAATATTATAATGATTCATGTAATGGAAACTAACGGATTTTCCACTAAGGCAAAAAACTCTGTATAACTATATTATGTACGATGCAAAATTCTTTTCCAGGCATGTAATAAGTAGTTTGCTGTTTCATATGATATCGTGCAACCTCTTTCATAAGATATTTGTTCTTTTTCTTAAATTATTTGTTATTTTTTTGTTAATTTCGTTTACTATACGAACAACTTTTCATTCTCAACCTTTTATTTGGAAGGTCTTTGGTTCAAGATCCAGCAAATTTGTGTTTTTAAAGAGCTAAAATCCTTCCATAACATATTTAATTTAATACTGCTCTCGTAGGTTGCACAACTATACTAGTTTTTTTTTTTTTTAATTTATTTTTTGCTAAGAAAAAGAAAAATTAGAGAAGTATCAAACTGTAAAGTATGAAAAAAAAAACATTAAAATTTTAAAGCCAATCCCCTACCAGTCAGGTAAAAAATAAATCATTTCATTATCATTTATTGGCAGTTATTTTACGAGGGCCATCCAGAATAAAACAGATAGGGCTAATTGCTGTTGGGCTTCAGTAATAAATTTTCAACTATTTTAAAAAAGTGTACAAATAATACGTTTTTCGTCATACAATAAATACTTCTGATATCTTTAGTAATTTTTTAATATAGACCTGCCCAATCATCAACACAAATTCATTGAAAGCCAGAATTTTTTAACTATTTACGATCTATCTCTCTGTAAATGCCTCAATATTTATATTAATCAATGATTTGTCAGCCTTAAAAGCAATTTAAAAATATATATTACACTAGAGTACACGAAAGTGTGGACCAAAAAATCCAATATTATGCTTTTGGATTTTTATAATTTTGGATTTTTTGGTCCACACTTTTGATCCAGTAAATTAAAATCAAATGGGGAGGTGCACAATTAAATGTTACAACAGTCCTGAATCCAATATTTTAACATTATATGGCTAATCGTTTTTGAGATATGCGAGATACATAGGTACAGACGTCACGCCAGAACTAGCAAAATGGATTCAGGGATGGTCAAAATATTTCCGTTGAAATCTGAAAACCGAAATTTTTCGCGATCACAATATACTTCCCTTTACTTAGTTCAAGTAAAAAATAAATTCAACGAAATATATATATAATTATGAAATATTAATACAGATATTAAACAATATAAAATGTATATTTAGATAATGTCAAACAATTAGTCAATTACAATTACGCGACAAAGAACAAAATTCTTAGGGAAAAAGTCAAACCTGGATTCGGACCCAGAACCTTCTAATATTCAACAAACACCATGGAGTTCGGCGGATAAAGACCTACGTATATAATTAGAACTACAAAGATATTTATTTCAATGTTATTATATATTCTTGATTAATAATTCATGTATACATGACAGCCTAAGTTATCTGAGGTCGTCTTTTGAATTCACTTCGTAAAAAAAACTTAAGACTTAATACGTATTACAAGAAATACCGCATAACTTTTACTAGTTGCATTCAGTTCAAGGTCAACATTTATTAAAGTACTTTCAAATAATTATGCATTAAATTATTTTTTTTTCAAACTCAAAAAAAAAAACAACATTTTATATACATTATTCAATACATATTATTATAGTCATATACATTAAAGTATAATTTAGTTTATTCATTAGTTAATAGGCCTACATCCATTTACATGATAATCTGTAAGTCTTTTCAAAAAAAAAATAAAATAAATAATTTTAAACATAATTTTAAACATTCTATCTTTATTTCGACACAAAAATTGTCAAAAAATTTGAGAATGAAAAAACATCGTACTATTCAAACCGTAATAAATATGAATTCAGTACAGAGAAATTTGTAAGCCTTTCCAAAAAAAAAAATCTGATGTGGACACCTCATAAAATTTTATTTCATTAATAACTTTATTTATTGAAAATTTTTTTTTTTTAAATCAGAGGTTAATAATTATTAACAAATAAGTATATTTAAATTTAAAAAAAAAGAAAAAGAAAAAGAAAAAGAAAGGAGAGTAAGTCAAATTTGAACCGATGTGCCGAAATATTTCTCAAAAATTGTAAGATCGAAATATTTCATTAATTGAAATTTTATTTGGCTATAACTCTGGATATATCGTTGAAAAGCTCTCAATAACGGCTTATTACTGCAGTTAAGACCAAAATCAAAATTTTTTTGATTTTTTAACAGTTTTGGTCCTGTCGATTTGCAACCAAAAGAAGAGGGTGCACAACAAAATGTTACAGCAGTCCTAAATCCCATATTTCAACATGCTACTAATCGTTTCTGAGTTATGCGAGAAGATACGTTCGTACAGACGTCACGCCGAAACTAGCGAAACTGGATTCAGGAAACTGTACTTGTTTAATTCGTACAAGGAAGTAAAATGTATTTTATTTTTCTGTCAAATAATTGAATGTTTTTTTTTTTTAAATAAATTATAAATTTTTATAAGAATTTGCTAAGAAAAATCCAAAAATAATACGATTCTGAATTATAATTTTCAATTAATATTAAATAATCAGATGTTTCACCAAATTTATAATGACATTTACACATTTTTAGAAGTACATAAAAATTTTATTTCATTCATAACTTTTTCATTTTTTTTATCATTGAATTATTATTTATTGTAAAAATGTTTTTCCAATCTCGGATTAATAATTAATAAATCAATATATTTAAATTAAAAAAAAGTTAAACAAAAGGAATCGATGTACGTACCCCACACCTTCCCTTTAACATCCAAATATTTCATTAATTAAAATTTTATATTTAATTTCAATTAAAATCAAAAAGAGAGCTATACAATTAGATGTTACAACAGTGCTAAATCTAAACTTTCAACATCCTACAGCTAATCGGTTTTTGAGTTATGCGTTATACATACATTATACGTACAGACGTCACGCCGAAACTATTCAAAATGGATTAGGGATAGTCAAAATGGATATTTCCGTTGAAATCTTAAGACCGAAATTTTTCGCGATCACAACACTTTCTTTACTTTGTACCAGTATGTCAAAAAATTTTTAAATAACTATAATTAGTGATAAAACATCGTATATATATATATATATATATATTTATCTGCATCTCTTATACTAAAAGCAGTAATTATGTATAGAGATAAAATACGTAATAAAATTACACACAAGTATTATTTACTTATTTTTTTACGGGAAGTTTATAGCCTTTTTACAAGTCTTTATTTTTCGTAACATTAAAAGAAACATCTAAATGTATACATATGATGTTGATTAACTATTTTGTGTTAGTATGAGTTAAAATAACTAAACTGACATAGAAAATAACTAACTAACTGAAATAGATAACTGTTAACTATTTCTAAATCTAATTTCATAAGTAGCATTTATTATTTAGTCAAACATTTTTCATTTACTGTACTTCGCTAATTAAAAATTTGTATATCATGATAAGAAAAAAAACAATGTTTTATAAACTAAATTGGCAAATCCGACTATTTCCGTAGTACTAGTTTTAATTATACTATTACATTATTAACTATTTTGTTCAAAAGTATTTTTACAAAGAGGCGATCAATCAAGAAAAATTAGTTGTAATCAAATATTTTTCAAAATCAAAACTTAAAGAATTCAGATATAAAAATAAATTAGAAACATTATATTAAACATTCTGAAATGTTTAAACATTAATATGTTTATATGTTAACCATATGTAAAAGCAATTTCAGATTCTTTAATAATTCAACTTTTAAATTATGCTGGATTTTATTTTCCATCCAGATGTTTGATATCTTAAACTCACAACTACTACTATATTTAAACAATTTTTTTATAAAAAAAATATTTTATTTTAAATACCCAAACAATGCTTATTATAACATTTTTAATGAAATATTTGATAAAACAAATTTTTATTGAGTTAATAATAATGATGATTAATGAATTTAAAAATAAAAATTAATAATACCTTAACATCACATTTTAAAATTGATTTCTATCTTCCCTTCCACTTAATAATGAACTGACATGTTTTTTCATGACTGTCCAAAAAGGAGTGTAATGTATTTAGGATGTACGTATCCGTATGTGTGTTCCAACAGAGCAGCTCAATTGCTGAACCATTTAGAAATATGACACTGCGTTGGAATCCTTACGTTACCAGGAGTGACAGGATAATATATATATATATATATATATATATATATATAATATATATATAATTAAAAAAAATTGAAAAAAAATTCTATAAACAAATACTATATACAAAACTGTCACCTACACACTCTTTAATTATTCTATATTAACGAGCAATGTTTGTCAGAGATGTTTTTTTCCCTCGTGTTTTTTAATTTTTTTCTCTGTCATCATCTGCTCCAGCTCTTTCTTTTCTTAAAATTTTACAAGAAACACAACTATCGGATATTACGCTCTAATATTAGAACCAAAACAAATAATAGTTAAATTTACCACTAATAATATAATACTTGATTTCATATCTTACAGATATTTTTTTTCATTACGCTAAACAATAAGCAAAATATTTATAAATAATAAAACCTTTTTTTATTAGTTAAAGGGGAATCCTTTAATAAAGACGTAAAAAATATTTTGTTACTGGCCAAAAACATCTAAAAAAAGGTTGATCAAAAACTTTATTTTTTTACTGATTGATATACCTTTTACAGGCTTTAAATCTAAAAAAAACTATTTTTAGATAAAACTGCAAAGCTATAAATCCTCAAAAATACTTTGGTACAACGCAATAAAGGCGATAAAAATATTTTTTCCTTTATTTATTGAGGAGAGAAGTCAAAAGCTCAAAATAATCTTTGTATAAAATATTACGTGACCTGATAAGACTAAATTCTGTTTAGAATTTGATGTTTAAAAAACTAAAGTTTTGGAGAAAAAATTTATCATTTAAGGACATCTAAAACATAGTTACAAAATAACGTCATGAGAATATTTTAAAATGTTAACACTTATTCAACAACTTCCTTTTCTCGTGCTCTTATTTGATTGATACACGTTAAGAAGCACACACAAATGGATGATTTGTCCTTAATTAGTCGATTTCAATAACATTATATGTTATTAACAACCATCAGATTTCCATGAAGCAGAACATTATGTATATTAAACTAATAATCAGTTAAGTGGGATATGAATTTTACCCCAATTAATTTTATGTCACTAATAATTAAAAATTACTTTTCTTATAAATATCTAGTCATCAAATTATGTTTCTTTATAATTAGTCAACGAAAAACGATATCTGGATATATATATATATATATATTACACACGCACCCGCGCGCGCGCGGATTATTTTTGTAAAGGTGAATGCTAACGAACTTATAAAATTTTGTATATGAATCGTAATAATAGAAAAATAAAGCTTTCAAAACTATTTATCTGACCGATCAACCTATCGGATGTGTGCGAGGATACTGTAACTTAACACTGTAATTTATAAACAGATAATACTTTAATATTAAATTATATAATACTGTCTTTAATAAATATTATATCAATTTTTATTAGTTTTGCACTTTAATTGCTAAATGAAAAAAGCAAAAACAAATAAGTAAATAAAAAATTGTAGGACTTTCTATTAAAAATATTTTCATCTTTTATTTAGATACCTTCACCGACTTTTTGTAATACGCACATCTTGTCCAAAATATTAAAACATTTTCTCTTGGACATAAAGCACACGAACACTGAACGAAAGACGTAAAGAAACTACTACGACCGACTGCTGTATACTGCAGGAAATAAATATTAATAAGTATTATAAAAAATTTTTAGGGGGTAGTTTTATCAAGAACTGTTGTATTAAAGAGGGCGTAAAACTTTATTTTATATAAACAACGCATTAATTTTAATTATTAGTGCCTAGCTTATTTTTAAAGGTGAATGACCGCTTTGGTAGGTTGTCGTGCTCAATATTTTCAGCAAAGTTTTTACTAATTTATATAGTTTAGGTTTATATAATAATATGAATATAGTAGATTGTATTTAATATTGAATATTAAAACGAAAGGAAAACCAAAATAAAGGTAAACAAATTTTTAATATCCTTTATAAATGCGTATAATAGGGTATTTATAGTAAATGTTTACTAAATATTTCGCGTAAATACATAAAACATTTCTATTAGCCGAATATTTTTTAATTTTTTCAGAACAAATATTTAGGGAGGAGTGGTATTAATATTAATTAAGGTGTGGTATTAAATAATAATAATTTTTTTTTGTGGAGGGAGGTGGAAATGCATTTACGCACTGAGTGTCGTGCTCCCGCTGATGGTATTATCCAATCACTATATCACCAGACTACCGTTCCCCCCCGTTCACCACCCGTTCGCCAGGACGACCCGGAACCGTTTAACACATTACTTCCGGTTGAGTCCTCCTATACTAGCCTGATTGGGTGCCACCTAATTGGGGCATGGAAGCGTTGCATGCAGAAGCGATCAGCCGCATGGTCGAAGCAACTACGGCTTTAGCGCCAGCGTCCTCCCACCACCGTTGGTGATGCTTTCAGAGGCTACCACCCCTGAGAAGATCTTTCTTTTGAATTTTCTTCTCGTCAATTTTATTGACGTATCTTTTCACCAGCCGTGGGGGCCCCGGGCGCTCTCGTGTAACATCTAGGACTCTAAATGAGATATATTGGTGATCACTACCTGCATCCTGCAATCCTCGAGAACTCTAGTGGGCGGTAGAGTGGGGTATGGCGCACACAAACTCTGGAGGGAAATAAATTCTGGATATGGCGGCACGTACTGGATTCGTGATCCTCAATACAAGGAACACGACGACGTTCCGCCGCCCAGGATATTCCCAATATTCCCGATATTTCCCTCGTCTCCAAAGAGCTGGTTACGCTCATTCAGGACTAGAGAGTTCTCGAGGAGTTGAAGTCACCAGTTACCACCAATCCACCAGCGGTAGCGAGGATAACATACTCCAGCGCGGCAACTTTTCGGCGAAAGCCCGCTATTGAGTCATTTGGGGTGAGGTAACAGCTAAAAATCGTTACTTCACCGCAGCAGATGCAAACGAACCCCTCCCCTGCGCCGTGTCTCCGAAGTTGGGCTCTGCTGCGATACGGATATGGAATCCATATCGCGGCAGTCCCGAGCGAGTCTCAGAACCATTGGGAGTAATAATAACAACAATAATAATACAATATATTTCGCCTAAGTATAAATTTCTTTTACGGGTATTAATAAAGATTTCTGGTATTACTAATCCAGTTTTCCACACTTAAACCCTAACCAGAACAATACTTGATCTCTTTTTTTAATTTGAATTATATTCTATCATTGCTTTTTCTTTCATGAGAAAACAAGACAAGATTCCTGTCTAGCCTTCACGCGAAAATTCAGAATTCATTCATGGAACAGGACGATAGGAATTATCTTGAATAGCAAAAAAAAAGCAAACAAAAGTGTTTTGATAATTTCATCAAAACACTTTTTCGATGACTTTGCCGACCTCTGAGGCTGAGTAGGTAGCATCTCTGCATTTCGTGCGGAGGTACCGGTTTTGAATCCCGGTCAGGCATGACATCAATTCATACGCTACCAATTTCCACCGGGCTTATGACCATAGCTGTTAATGCCTGCTCTTTTATAACAAAATAAAAAACTTTTTGAGATCTAAACAAAATAATTGATGTTTAACCAAGTTGAAAGTTGATTTACCTTAACCACAAAATTAAACCAGAAAATAAATATAATTAATAAAAATAAAAAATTTCCGAGCTTAAATAGTTTTAAGCTAAACAAAATAATTATATCATAAATAATATAAATCAAATCTGGACTACATTTAATGGCCCAGATGATCCCAACTAGACTTCTAAGAGTGAACTCACGACTTCCAGATATGTTTTATACTGAAATTTAAATCTACATTAAAAAAAACGATAAGCAGAAACCAATAAAAGATTTTGAAAGTTTTTCTTCCTTTATTTTGTAATTAGCACGTTTAATTTAAAATAGTACGTTTACTATTATTTAACTGTACCATTCAAAATTTAATTTTTGTTCAGAAATTATAACGTAACATAGTTAATCCACGATTTATTATAAAATAAAATTAAATGAAACAAAATACTAAATTAAAGTTATATTTTCTTTATTAATAAATTAATAAATATCCCAAATCAAAAAACAAAAACAGCAATTTCTTGATATTAATAAAAAGTCGTAATAAAACCGGAAATATAAGGTTAAATGAAAATTAAATTCTCTTTCAACTAAATATGTACATGAAGCGGATTTCAGGTGTATAGCCATATAACAAGTGATACGTATATCGTTGATAAAAAGGAATGAGAGGGCATTAACGAAACGGAAATGCCACGCCGTTTGCAGTCCGGTCTCACAAGCTGCCTGTCCGGAAACAATTTACGACCGACAGACAAAGTTGTTTTATTCCTTTTCAGAAGGTATATTTAGTGTTTGTGTACAGTCATATTAAATTAGAATAACTAAAATTAATCATAAGATATATTTAATTTTGAATGTGTTTTTTTTTATCATAAATAAATCGTTAAAAATTATAAATAAATAAACTAATTCTTCATTTATAAATTATTAATTGTGCACGTAAATAATTTCATTTAAAATAAAAATTATCTGACATTTACATGGAACATTTTTACTATGGTTTACTATGGAACATTTTTAATCGCTGCACGAGCGTAAAGAAACAATGAAATCTTAATGCGGCAGAAAATTAATTTTTTGTAACCAATAAAGAATAAAGTACGCGATGTAATATGTTTGGTATAAAAACGTTACAAAATATTCAAAAATAATGACAAAAACTAATACATTTACAGAAAAATGGATTGAAATGAAGGCACGAGGTAGAAACAAACATTTTTTCAATATTTTTCGATATTGCTGTCCAGTTGTCAAACCAATAAATGGATTTTTCCCACAAACAAATTGCTTCAAACCAATATTCAAGTAAAGGCTTATAGAAACATATTCCGAGGTCCAAAAGCTGTTCGAAGTATTCTAATATAATAGGAGTTGTCACGAATTTAATAGCCTATGTTTAATTAATTAAAAAATATTTGTCTAGGGTAGCTAAATTAACAGAAACCTCAAATATTCAAAGTAGAGTTACTCTTCTGTTTGAGTCTGTTACGTCTGGTCATCAATGATATTTGATTTGATAGAGTTAATGGTAATTAACTATATGGTAATTATTTTTATCAAATCAAATATCATTGATGACCAGACGTAACAGACTCAAACAGAAGAGTAACTCTACTTTGAATATTTGAGGTTTCTGTTAATTTAGCTACCCTAGACAAATATTTTTTAGTTAATTAAACATAGGCTATTAAATTCGTGACAACTCTATTATATTAGAATACTTTCGAACAGCTTTTGGACCTCGGAATATGTTTCTATAAGCCTTTACTTGAAAAGTCTTAGACTGGGAAAGGCCTTTAGAAGCGGGTTGATGGGAACATAATGTTAACACCTCAAGTGATAACACAGACGATGTATAAATAAACAGAAACCCACCAATTCGAGCAGGATAGTGAAGGATAAGAGGAGGAAAAACTTTTGCATTATCTTGGTAGTAGAAGAGGTTGTAAGGTGGCAGATCCGGCGGTGAAGATAGGCATCGATGGGCCCCAGGATCTAGGACGCAACAAACAGAGGAACCTGTAGGGCCCTACATTTAAGTAAAATATATGATATACAGTCAACAAAAATTTAAAAACAAAATTATTTTATACATTATTTTTCCATTAATTAATATTTTCTAGCATTAAATTAAATCCAAATATTTTTATGAACTCTTAAAAAAAAATTATCAACGTGAGAAATTCATACAATCAAGTTCCTCAGATTTATACTAATCATTTACTACACTATTTCCCTTTATTTATTCCACACAGTTTTCATATAATATTGTACTAATTATACATGCAATTTATTATTTTAAATAAATTCTAAAAAAAAAGTTAAAACCAAACATTTTGGCTCAAGTGAATAAACTGCTTTGTTCAGATCAAAGTTAAATTTTATATTTTATACAACGTAAAAGCGTATAGATAAAGAATTTTTAGACGAAAATAAAATAAGACTATTAAAATGACCTTCGGTATTCTTTGGCACCGTTTTGAAAATAGACCGACAGATTTCAAACAGACAAAAACCAGTTCTTTACTTTCATTGCAATCACAGACAATTATTCCTTGTATTAAATAATATATAAAAATATTTTTTAAAGTACGTATGTAGATTCAATCGACAGTAGGAATTAATATCGTTTATGGATTAAATTACATTTCAAACAGGTTTTTAGTTAGAAATAATAATCCAGATTTCTTTGATTTTTTTTAGTTTTATAATAACCGTATGAAATAAAATAAAACTTGCAACAAAATATCAAGTACATTAAAAAAAAAATTCTTTCACGTACGTGAATAAATTATTTCATTCCCTTATTAACATGATTAATACATTACTGATAATACTATTTGTCATTCACTTCATAACTGAAATGAAAGGAAGTAAACTGAATGTCTAGCCTTTAGTTGGCTTCTTTCATATCCGGTGGTATTACTTTTTTTTTTAGTAGTTTATCTTATAATAATATATTCTATAATTTGTATCATATATTTTATTTATTGTTTAATTCATTAAATTATTTATGTTCAATATTAAACAGTATCAAAGCTCAGTAAAATCAGCCCAAGCGGTTGAGACACTAATCTCATTTGTAGATAGATACTTCATTCGTCTTAAATAGCTAAATCAGTGATTCCCAAACTGTGCGCCGCAGCGCCCTGGGGAGTCCCGACCTATCCACAGGGGCGCAGCGAAATATTGTAAAATCTTCATAATTAATTAAACAAAGACATTTATAATTATTAATTTAATGTTAATAAAGTAAAAAAATAAAAAATAATGAAGATACAAGAGTTATATTTATTTTTATCTCTTACTTACGAGTAGTCATACTTTTACTTAGGGTAGGGCGCCATGGAAAAATTTTAATTGAAAAACAGCGCCGTGATTCGGAAAATTTTGGGAACCACATATAATATAATTAAATGTAATTAAAGTCTACATTCTTCTTTCAATTTTTAATTTAATGCATTCAGTTAAATTAATATATAGTTTGAAAAGATTATTAAATAATAATAAAAAAAGGTAAGTTGAACAAAATTTAAAAGAGAAAAAGGGTTATTTCAACTATTTGAAATTTTTTAATTCTAAAAAATACGGAGAATTTAACATAAGGATTTCGATTAAAACTGGGTTGCGTCAATACATATATAAAATAACGTTGAAGTATTTTTAAAACTGAAAAAAATTTCCACGGAGTTTAGATAAATAGTTAACAGACTGTAGCAAACTGGTAACCTAAATTTAAATGTTTTTCTTATCGGATGCGGTTTTTTTTTTTTTTTTAGAAAAAAAAATGACAATGTTTAGTCATGTTCTAGATCATAGTCACTTGCCATCACCAAGTTAAGTATTAAAAGAGTAATGAACTTTTGTTTTGCAAAAAAATCTTTGTTAAAATTTTATTATAAGGGACGGAATAATCTATCTACTACAAACGATTACGATGTGTTCGTTTTTGTGTATATAATAAAGCATAAAATGAAATTAGGTGATTCCAGTAAATAAAATTACCATGACCTGAATCTTAAAATAACTTTTTAATAAGTATAATTTTTAAATCTACGCTAAAAATAATTATTATGTTTTCAGAATGAAATTTACGATATTTTTGTTTTGAATAAAAATAAAAATAAGCTGTTTATAGATATATAAATAAATATAAATTTATTTTAGTATATCAATATATTATATTTTTTATTTCTTTTTAAACACCTTAAAAAATTTCTAAATATTCTTACCCCATACTTTTTTGTTATGTTAGAAACAATCTCTTTCTTAAACAAATGGTCAGAGTTCATAGAGTTTTCGTCTTTCGTTCCAGTCCTAAGATTTTCAACGAAGAATTTTTAAATGAAAAATTACACCAACAATTGCATTAAACATTTCACAGACAATTTTAATTTTTTTTTTATCATCATTACTGCTTAATGTAGGATAATTATTACAAATATCCTGGAGTATTTCTGGATAATAAAATATTTTCGCATAAAAATAAAAAAATTCGTAGTTATAAAAATGTATAAGTTCCTGAAATTCAGTGTTACGCTCAGTAGCAGGTATTTGTTTAAGTTACAAGTTTCTTACGTACAGTTTATTTTTCACATGAGCAGCATTTTATTACGGGCCTAATCCATATTTTAAATAAACGTAAACTCAAAAAATCTGACAAAAAATAATGAAACAGGAATTTTTTTCAAAGGCATTTAAATAGGATAAATATTTTTATATATTTTAGCTAAGTTTTTAAAGTCTGTTTTATATTTAAAAAAATATATATATTTTTCCAAGGAAAAAATTGTTTAAATATAATTTTTTTTTAAATCTCAATATCAACTTCTAATCTACGTTATTAAAGATATTTTACCTTAAATTACTCTCAAAGCGAATATCTTTTTTTAATTACTTTTAATATTTAACTTCAACTCTCATAAAATATTAAATGGCTAACTTGCTATTACAAGCAACAAGCTTATCCCAAGCCAATTTTGAATTTGCAACTATTATTAACTGCGGTACTCAACGGGAAGCGTAGAACTAGCAGGTGGTATAATTACTTAATCTACAGCCCTTTATTTCCAGAATAATTATCCCTAACATGTTGTGAAATCATCAAACTGATATATAAAGCATTAGGCGTCCCACTCTCGTGATATTAACCACTATTTACTCTTTTTTTAAGTTGTCCTTAAAATTTATAACGCACACTGATATATACTTAAATCCAAATACGTAAATGTTTTTTTAAATGAAATAAACTTAACCGAATTATGTCAATATCTATGAAAATAAATTTTTTAATCGATATCAAACATGATGAAAAAGAAAAACAATTGTTACATAATTAAATATTAATAATATACCTGAATAAGAAGTTCTAATGGTGTTACTATAATCGTTTTCAGTAACAATCACCGTAACAAACTTCATTAGTTATTAAATCACTTCAACCAGTAACATTTCTAGTTTTTATTTGAAAATAAACAATTAATACTTAAAAAAAAGAATACTGTACGATTTAATACAACAAAAAAAAATTTTAATTTAATTTCCACCGTAATTTTAATTAAAATTAATGAAAAACCAACAATGATGATGTCTTTACAGTATTATCTTAGTCGTTGCCACTGACCTACAATGTACTTATTTCTTACTTCAAAACCAAGTCTTTGGTAATGTTCCAAATTAACCTATACCCACCAACACGACGACCATTTTTAACTTTTAACAGCATCAATAATATTCTAATTGCATACAAGTAAAATCTAAAGTCGCAGTGCGGAAGAATAAAAATAATAAATACCCACAAAAAAAGAGATTGCAATATATTTAAATGTAAAATGACAATATGAACCGCATTAACTGTTCATGTTTATAAAAAAAAAAAAAAAAAAAAACGGAAATAATCCGTATTGTAGTGAAACGGCCGATAACACTAACTAAAAAATACTAACTAAACACGCTACTAGTAAAACGATTTTTTTTTAGAAGAGAAGGAGAAAAAAAGAAGGGGTCCCCTCCACTACACTAAAATTTAAACAAATGTACACAAGTATATCTTTATAGACATCACATAATAATAACAGTGCGGTAGTGTGTTAGCGCGCTATTTCATTCAATTGGCAACTTTACTAACATGTACATCTACGTCATATGTATTTTTAACCGACTCGCTGGTTAAAAACTACGTAAGTGCTACAGCAGCGTATAATTTTATAAAAGATAACTATGATAAACATCATAATTAAGGAAGGAAGAGTTAAAAGAAGTTAAATGTATATTATATAATTTAAGATCAAAAATATAAAATATTGTAACAACATCTTGTTCAAGTGTTTTATATTTTGAATACTTATTACTTTATATTCAAAATACATTTACGTTCACCAATATCATATAAAGAGAAAGTTAAAGATAGAATCGATATACGTACATTAGCAAAACAAACTTAAATGCACAACAGTTCGATGTAGTTTTATATTAAAAAGATCAAGATTTAAAACCGGTATACCAATTCGCCAAAAATAAACGTTGTTCAAATGTAACTTATGATATTTTATTACTACAGTGGACTAATTATCTTCCAGGCCAGTAACACCAGCCTAAGATAACTTCTGTAATTGTATTTAATTTCATCATCTGGAGAACAAAAAATATTCTTGATAATTTAAATTATTATTAATATTAAACAATAGAGATAAAAGTTTAAAATTTAAATACTATTATAATCTAAATCTTGAACTGGTTATTTGTAAAATAAATATAACTTTTAATTTGATCCATTAGGTAAATAGATTTTATTTTTCATACTTTATGTATTTAATATATATTTAAAAAATTATTTTCAGTGTATTTATGCGAACATTTAAAACAGAATACAGAAAATTCAGTGGTTAGTTTTTACATATTTTTTTTTATGTACTATTATTTTAAAATTTCATTAATAGAATAATATTTTTTCTGTAAAAGAAAATATTTTAATTGTGCTTTAAATAAATGGGTAGGAAATTTTTTTTAAATGTTTAGGTAATTTATTAAAAATGGCAAAAGAAACACATAATAAGGCCCTTTGTTGTAAACAGAAGTATTTTTTAAATTATAACAGATAAATTGATTGGTTTGGGTAAGGTGTATGAAAAGTTTAGGTGTGTAGAAAAATGGCAAAAGAAACACATAATATGGCCCTTTGTTGTAAACAGAATTATTTTTTTAAATTATAACATATAAATTGATTGGTATATAATTTTTTGAAGAAAAAAAATATATATATATATGATGACAATTACAGTTATAACAACAGTTATTTTGCTTTTGTAATTCGGGTTTGAAAAAAATTTTCTTAAGTCGTGTGTATGTTTGTGTGCGCGCGCCCAAGCATGAGCAGGTGCCTGTGCGCATATGTGTGCATGTGATTGCATGCGTGTGAGATCGCGCGTGCGCGTGTGCATGTACATAGATGATTTTCTAACATTTTTTTTAAGTAACCAGAATTTCAAGTTTATACTTCTGCTTTAAAGACAAGTATACATAGTGATGGGAGTATTAGAATTTTTGCAAGAAATTCTAGAAATTTTCACTATTTACAAGAAATTTCCAAAAATCCCAAAAAAAGTATTTTTTCTTCAGTTTAAAAGTTCTTATAATATTACTTTTTAAAATATTGGATGGAGAGATTTATACAATTTTACTTAATTTTTCTTTAATTTTATTCAGAAAATAAATTTCGTAATTTATATTGATATAAATGATTTCATCACACTTGTAGTGTATGAAAAATGCCGTGTATTATTAGTAATCAAAATCATTTTCCAAGTTAAAGATTATAAAGTATCATTCCAACATACCCACGATCGTATAAAATTTTCATTATTATAATCGATATTTTTATGTTAGGCTCCTATTTGTGCTCATAATAATAATAAGAGTAATCAGGCATCAATTCCATTTTAATTCCAATTTCTGTTTATAGTTGTAAACTTGTGTAGTTGTATAATATTTCATTTTCAAAAACTGTTTATATAATCTAGGTAAAAAAAAAATTTCATTAAATTTCACGGAAAGAATTTATTTCAAAGAATTAATTAATATTCCACACTATTTCGCAAAAAAAATATTACTTTAATGTAAAGTTAGAATTTTAATTATTTTTCAATTGACATCATATTCATTAGGTAATTTAAAATTAAATAAAATTTTTGGTTATGAAATCAGAAATCCTATTCAAAACTTACATTAAAATCGATCTAAGATGTGTCATTGTTGATTCAATGTAACAGGCATTTACGCGTGAACGAAGGCATTAACTGAATAAAACATAAGAGATAAGGTTAAACGTACTGTTAACGATTCAAATCGTTTAGGAAGAGAAGGATAGCTTACAGGTAAATCAATAACTTTCCTATCCATATAATATGTGGATAAGGAAGTCAAATCAAATTCCTACTGGTTAAAATTCATAATCTAATACATAATTTCTCAACCTATAATGGGTATTGATATTCACTGAGAATAAGCTTAAGTCGGATGAACGTGACGCTACCCACATCATCCGTTTGAATATGGATACAGATTAATTCTACCTGTATCAACGGTATATCATTTCATAGGGTAAAATTTTCATTCTAGGAAATACATCTCTTTTCTTGTATATGGAAAACGTAAAAGATAAAATTAATATATATATTACAACAAAAAACATTAATTAAAAAAATTTATTTCAATTTTTTTTTTTTTTTTTTTTTTCATTCTTTATTCAATTTAAAAGTAATTCCAAAAGTAAGAATTCTAGATTATTTTTTCTTTCTAAATCTTTTAAAATAACCCAAACATATATATTAAAACAAGTCTAAAATAAGAAAATTAAAAAAAGATAACAAAAACTATGTTATGCTAGTATTAAAAAAGACTAATAAAATCACACAAAATTATTAATTCAAACAAGATGAAAACATTTCATTATACTATAAAAGAATTAATGAAAGATGAAATTAAATTACTGTGTCCTAAGAAGAAAATCATGTGATTTCTCATGAGGGGATTATCTAGACAGAAAACTAAATTTATTGGCGATACTACAAAATATTTTATTTTAATGATAGTTATTTACAATTAATATATTTGATTATCCAATATTAAAAAAAAGCTTTTCATAAAATTGCTCACTTTCAAAAATTAAACTGCTTTATAATTTCGTCAAAAACATATAACAATAAATAAGTAGTTAATTTTTACTAAATTACATTAAAGGAAAAAAGTTATTCTTTATAAAATAGAGGAAGAAAAAGGATTAAGTTAATTTTTTGTCGGGATTCTCTAAACTGTTCTTTAAAAAATAGAGCATGTTCTTTAAAATTCTTTAAAAAAGAGCATGCAGATGAGCATCATTTTATTTGTGTTTTGAAAAAAAGTGAAGAAAGTATACAAATCGCGTATACATTGATTGAAGCAAATCGACTAAGATGTGCATCATTAGAATCAGTGAAGATGTTTTACAATACATGAAAGCAAATAAAAAAACCAAGTACACCGCTCTTAAACGATATATCACCTTCTTATTTAATTAGAGAACTAACACATATTACTTTCCGTTATAGAAAGGTCGGTTTAACGTATTTATTATTAACAGTCACAAACCGTCTAGGAAGCATGGAGAAGAATTTTCTGCTATTATAGTAACCCCAGTTTTTTATTTTCCTAATGTGTACGTTGTATTCTGTGTAAGTAATGAACAATAAGCAAACCCCCCACCACAATCCAATCAGATTAGGATGATTTGTATGACATGTAAATAAGATGTAGTCCATATATATACTCAGGCCGACAAAAGGCATGTAAGATAATTGAACCCCAAAGTACACCGATATCCGCTGTCTAGTATTCAAATCCATATAAAGCAACTAACCTTTATAAGGATAACGTTAGAAACTCAGACTTCAAAAATCAGCTGTTAACAACTGATTTGCGACGGCTAGTTATCTATTAAACCAACTAGGACGGGCTGGTTTAGTGGTTAACTAGTCGTCGCAAATCAGTTGTTAACAGCTGATTTTTGATGTCTGAGTTTCTCAGGTTCAAATCCTAATAAAGGTTAGTGCATTACAGGGATTTGAATAATACCTAGTAAAGGTTAGTTGTTTTTATACGGATTTGAATACTACAGTGGATACTTGTGACTTTGGTTGGTTGGGATTCAATTAATCACACGACTCTGGAATGGAAGTCCTGAACTTATATATTTACATTCACTAGTTTAACAGATTGCAACATACAAATTAGAAAATATATTTCAGATATTAAAAAATCGAATAATTGGATAAATTTAAAAACAAATATTAAGCTTTTTATTTTCAATTTGTTTTTTATTATAATTTGTATTAAAGGGAAGATAATCAAAAAAGGTAAAGCAATGATAAATGAGCCCCTACGTACGAAACGACTGTTGTTCTTGATGCACTTTTAAAAATTACTTCTCATAAATATTACAATAAAATTTATATTAAATAAAATACCTTAAAAAAAACTACGTTATCATTAATGCAAATTATATGTTAAAATTTTAAATTAGAAAAATAAATTTTATTTGTGAACTGTTGAAGAGGAAGAAAATGATTATCTACAAAACTCTGTTTAAATTCTTATTTTTATCAAAATTTTCAATATCTTTTCTACTAATTCAATATTTCCAAAGATTACGTTCTTAAAGTAAAACTATTTCTTAAAGAACCTAACAAAATACTAGACCAGAGTTCAATGAATAAATTCAATTTTTACTCAGCTTTCTCTAAATATCCTTAATAAAACATTTATCGTAAAAGAAACGGAAGGAGGAAACCATATATATGATTTCTGATGAAGGGAATTTTCTAGACCGGAATTTATTAGAGAGGCTTCATGATTACTATAAAGTACAACCATAAATCTCTACTTTCTAGTGAATAGAAACAAAACTTAAACGATAACATTTAAACGTCTTCTTTGGTTATAAACAGTAAAAACATTTAGATAGAAGAATAAAAACATTTTTACCTACCTACAAACATTCTACACATTTATAATTGCTAAATATATTAGTAAAATACATTAATATCATCAAATTCAAGATATTAGACAATTCCGGTTTAAAGACTGTACCAATGTACAACAAATTTATCAACTGAGGCATCAAAAAAAATTATTTTAAATTTAAAAACGTTTACCTCTATGTTGAATTGCTTAAATAATAGAAAAATATTTTCCAACTTCAATAACAATCAAATAAATTAACTATTTTAAGATACAGAAATGTCATTATAGTTCTGATCGAAATCTAATTGTTAATTTATAGTAAAAAAAAATGTAATTTCAAATTCATTCTTAGAATAGAATTTCAACGAAATAAAAGATGTAATTTAAATGAAATAAAATTGATTTGATGAGAAAATTATAATAATATAAAGTTGTTGGAATTTTTTATTTATGCAAATAAAATTTAATCGTGTTTAAAAAATACATGGAAATAAGTTTGGCATAATTCAGAAAATAAATCAGATAATACTAAACATATTTACAGGATCCAAAAATAAAAATCGTAAAATGCATGACTACAGAAATAGTAGATGGATAAACTAAAGTTAGGAAGGTAAATAAATATGTATCATAGGAGAACATATTGATAAAATATAAAACGCAAAGGTTTTAAGACGAATTAATGAAAATTATGGTTAAAAAATGTTGGGAAATAAAAAACAAAAGATTGCTGCACCAAACATTAAGGTATTTTAGGATAAATGTAAAATTAAAACCTCGTTTAACGGATTAAAATGGGCTGAATGTAGTCCGGATTAAAACAAACTTGATAAATGCAAGATTTTAATATAAACACTCATGTTGTACTAAGAAATGAATATATGTTTGAAAATAGTTTACAACTGATAAATATATTAGCTGGATCATAATACTGTCTTGAACGTTTATGGAAGCATTAAAAATCATGTAGCAATAAAAAGTATATTATAGGATTTGTCAGAAGTCAGATAGTTAATAAAAATTCCTATATAATATAAAAAAAAGTCCTTTAATGTGACGTAGATGGACATTTTTATTACAAAAGAGTTTTATATTACTTACGTCTTTTGATTAGGTTAAAAAAAAATTAATGACGAAATGCGGGTAATGAAAGTGTTCGACCACTGTAATCTTAATATCTTAGTAATAGCATCACTGGTTGTGGATCGTATTTAAACTAAAACTAATTATAATTTTATTCCAAATATTTATTTAAATTTTTTAACTTTGCTCGGTAAAATATATTACTATTTGGCTTTATCTAGATTAATTAAACGGATCAAAACACTAAATTCTTCCCTATCCACGTCTGTAATACTGTAATATAACATTCTGTAATACTGAACGAATGTTGCATTCGTTCACTGTACTGTTCCTCATTCGATTGCAAATTATGCAAGATTTCCTTTCTACATTTGCCAAAAATATATTTAAATCCGTGTGTGTATGCCTGATTAATAAAAATCCAGTTAAATGAGATTAGTTGTTTGGATATATGATGTGAAAAACGTTAGAACAGATAAAAATGGAGACATTAAATCAGTCAAAACTAATGATAAAAATAGTCATGATAATTTCATTTCATTCAAAAAAGACGTAAAAAATGGTTGCTCAGTGTAAATAATTCTTAGAACCAAAGAAAAATGTTAACACATTAAGAACAATTTTACGGATAGTTAAACACGATTATCAGAGTAAATATCAAAGGTGTATTATAAGTTCTGTTATAGACAATGAACCCTGAATTACATCGAGCAACGACCGTTTAATTTTTTTTAAAGTTTTAATGATGTAGAAATACAAATATAACTCTACCTAGTAACCATGAACATTCTAAAAACAACTTTATTAAACATAAAAATCTAAAATATCAAACTTAACTGGAAATTTAAAAAAACGGTCATATGGGAAGCGAAATTATAACAGCTGTCTTTACACCTGCGCTAGTTATGAGTACAAGAAGTAAATTTTACACTAGTTGTTAAGGTGAGCGGAAGATTGTTGCAGGTGGTCTAGAGCAGTTTTTATGATTATTCAGGCATAGAGTTGGATACAAAATTGTTTTGTCAGATTTCCTTTTAATGACAAGATATTTTTTATTTTTTTTATTTCATTCAGTTTTATTTGAATGTAAATAAAAATGCAGTTAATGTAAAATATGTAATAAAAATAATAAATATTATATTGGATACTATAATTATATATTAAACAAAATCTCAATTAAACTGTTCATATCTTCTTCTAAAGAAAATTTTACATGCGTCAGATGATTTCTATATAAAGAAAAACGTAAATATTTGTTTGTTCAAAATCTTAAATCTCCGAAAGTTCTTCACAATTGTTTTAAAATTGTGACACGACATTGCATTCGATACTCGCGTGTTCTTATATATCTACTATTTATTTACCTAAGATGTCACACCTGTGACAGGTAAAAATATTATTTTTTTGAAAAACAGCGCTATCTGTTTGGACGTAAAAGAAATACACGCTATATTAAATATTTTACGATTCCATTTCAATGTTCCCGATACGTATGTCCGCTATAAACTAAAAAGTTATTGGACCGACTTACGCGCGGGGAAAAAGCGAGAAAGGGAAAAATCGAAAAAGGGAAACAGGGAAAAATCTGAATAGGTAAAAGGAAAAAAAGGAAGAAGGGGAAAGTGTAAAAAAGAAAAAAGAAAAAAGGGAAAACGGGAAAGGGGAAAGATAAAAAGGAAAAAGGGAAAGGGAATATGGTAAAAATGAAAACAGGGAAAAGGAAAATGGGAAGGGCAAATAGGAACAGAGGAAAATGACGGAAGGAAAAATAGAGACAACGGAAAGGGGGAAACGGTAAAAGGGAAAGAAAGTTTGTGAAGTTCCGTAATGTTCATTTTGTTAATGTTTGATCAAACTTTCAATTGTGTTCATTTAATCTATATACTCAAATCTAGCAATAGGGAAGCATTGCCGGATCTGCTAGTAATTAAATATTTGTAGACTATCTAACAAGAGTAAATTATTCCTTAAAGATGCGTGTAAGCCATTCCCTAAAATGACAAGCAACAAATGCTACGCATATTACAAAAAGTGAGGTCTGAAGAGGTTTTCCGTTCTTACTTCATCTAATTGCATTTATTGTACCTTATCGGTATAATAAGCCCACCGGAATGCAGTATCACCTTTGCAAATCACTTGTTTAACTGCTTATTTTCCATGTGAAAGATTTTAAGGTTCAAATCCTAGTAAGAGTTAGTTTTGCTTTTATACAGATATGAATACTAGCAATAGATACCCGTGTACTTTGGTGGTTGGGGGTTCAATTAACCATTGAAGCCCCAGCCACACAACTCAGGAATGGTATGGTCGGCCTGATTCTCTACAAGGCCACCTCATTTCAAGTCATACATATCATACTCATCTAGTTGGACCCTGGTGGAGAGGGATGTTTATTGTTCATTACTGAACAAAATACAACGTACACAGGAAAAAGTTACACTCGTAGAAGAAATTTTAACTTTACTTTCTCATTTTATAGCTGTACTTTCTCAGGAAATGTATTCTTTTTTTTAAATGTATTTTCTTCCTTTTTTGAAACATACAAAGAAGTGAAAAAGTCATCAAACCAGATGAAACAACTAAAAACATAAATCTAACTTAAAATCTCTGTATTGTGAAATAGCTGGGTAACAGTTTCTTTTTACCCAAATAATAAATAAATATTACATTTGGAATGGTACAGAATTTTGCTTTTAATTTGTACATTAATAATCACCGGATTACGTGGTTAAATGAAAAATTTGGGTATTAAGTAGCTAATAAGGAATATTTTTTTGGACGTTTCACACAGTGTAGTGTAAAGTACAATCGAGTTAAAAGATTTTTAATTTTTAAAAATGAAATTGTATTGAGTAATAACTGGAAGTAGAATAAGTTCTCAATTAAGTTTTACCTTTACTATGAAGCTAATCATTAAACGTCAAACTTATCAGTAAAGATATAGTGCTACTAACATATTTTTTTGCAATTATATAGAATGATATTTCCTCTTTCTGCATAACATATTCGTCTAAATCTCCAATACACAGTAATTATAAAAAATAAACTAAATGGATCTCATTTAACTAAACACCATCTCATTAAGAAATAGTGTTATTTCTAAGGTCAAAATTTCTTTTTAAATTTTTAATGGCAAACTAATTTGTAAATCTGTTTATCAACAGAATGTGGATAGTAAGATGAGAGAATGAGGATAAGAGTAAGAGAGGTGTGTGTGTGTGTGTGTGTGTGTGTGTGTGTGTGTGTGTGTGTGTGTGTGTGTGTGTGTGTGTGTGTGCGTGTGTGTGTGTGTGTGTGCGCGTGTGTGCGTGTGTGTGTGTGTGTAAAGTACAAAAATAGCATTGCAGGCAAACGTTATATTTTAAAAACGAAAGTTTTCTTAAGAGATTTAGCTTTTGAGTTGATGTACTTACGCTGACAGTTTATAGTTTGTAATCGTAAACTACAATTATGATAAACAGGAAACGGAAATTATTATGACGTCTACTTTTTAAAAATAGTAAAATGGATAGGTCACTCATAACGATATCAACTATCAGACATTTTATTTAACGCACTCGATAAATGCAACTCAACTAGTTTTTAATAATTTTTACTAGTAAAATTTGTTTAACATAAACATCAGAACATAACTTTACGTCTATTTTAAAGAGAGAAATCTATCAGTGGATAATTAATACTTATCAAAGAGTTACTAAAATTAAAAATATATAATTAAAACAGTAGATGTAAAAATATATATATATATATATATATATATTAATATTTTACAAAATGTACTTTTCCAATTAAATTTCGGCTTTTAGAAGTCAATGCCAAATTAAGAACTACTACCAGCAATTTGCCAACCATTAATTTGGCGTAGACTAAAACAAATCGATATTTAAAGAACAAATGAAAAAAGTGTATTTTAATGGTTAGTGTGATTTTATGAAGTTAATTTTGTTAATTATTTAAATACATTTTATCTTAAGGTAAAACACGTACTGTTTTGACAAAAATTAAATGTAAAACTGGTTTGAAATACTGTAAAATATTTATTATATTTTTCTACTAAGTTTTATTAAATAACTTTCATGAATTTTTGCCCGAAAATATTTGAAATATTAGTATAGCAAAATGCACAATCATTAGCTATAATAGTGCAATACTAAAACAGTTAACAAAAAAAATCATGACGTTGATAATTTAATTATTCGTTATAAAAATATTCCACTTAACTTATAATATAATTACAACTTTTAAATATAATTTACAACGGGACCACCACAGGAATTTCTATTTGGTGATAAGTAACGACCTCAACACAAATATGAGTAAAACAAAGAAAATATTTCATACGAGCCAAATTGATAATTTCTGTTATTTGAATTTATATTGCTCTTTTTTCAGGTAAAAAATTATTCCGCCAACTTTTTTCTTAGAATTTATTTGATTGATAATTTAATTAATCTAGGATAAATACATCCAACAAGAAAAAACGTAAAGGAAAAAACAATGTTTGGATTTAATAATTGGTTTATGTTAGTTTTATTTTTGGTTGAGTACTCATTTTAGGTTTAATTTTTAATTTTAAGCTAACTTTTTTTTTTAGCAATAAGAAAGTTTAAATCTAATCATAATGATATTTAACAAAAAAATAAACGTAATTCTTTTTTTTTACGATTTGTTAAGTTCAGCCGTAATAGCGAATTCTTGTTTCCTAAATTTAGGATAGCTAAAATGCAATCATTAAAAAATATTCTCGATTAAAACACACTTTCTTTTTAAATACAGAGAAAGTAAAAATAGTATAAATATTTTATTTTATAATAGATTCTGAATGCTTCAAAGATAAACATTTATACAAACACAGCACGATTTTCTTTATGCATTTTATTTATTTTTATTAATTTACGTGACTGCTTAAAAGAAATTATCAGTTGCAAATTACAATTTCACAGGTCAATGTAGCCTATTGAAAAAAACGTAGTTCATTATCCTGTTGCTCTTAATAGCAAGTCTATTAAGCCAAAACGAAATTAAATTAACCAACAGTATTTGTTGGATAAAAGTGAACTATGATTCCTGCCAAACTTTGTCAACCCTGTGACATTTTATAAGGTCAATCAAAATCCATTTAATCAGATGAGCAAGGTTAGTCACCTGAGGGAAGTCACTAGTGGTATCTAGCGACAACGAATAGGAAGACTAAACGCACGCAAGCGTACACACACATACAGAGAGAGTGAGAGAGAGCGTGATGGAGAGAGAGTGGGAGAAAGGAACGAAAGAGAGTTGAGTAAACGACAGGAGAAAACAGAAAGGAGTGATAAGTGATAGTTTGCTTTTATTCACTACTTAAGCCAGGAGATAGACTTATATTAAGGTTAATAGGCTTAAATTAAGTGAAATTAAAGCGTCAGTTTAAAATAATTTGAAGAACTTACTCTTCTTCACGTATTTAACTAATTACAATTTTATATACTTGTATTAATTATTTCAGTTAAACTAAACAAAGTGCTATTTAAAAAAGCCTAAATTTCTTTTGAAATTTTTTTTCTAAGATATAAAATATATACAAAAACAACATTCCCTCGAAAAGTCAGTATAAAGACGACTTAATCTAAAATACGGTTCAAAAAGACACTAAGAACTAAATTTAATAAATTAAAGATTATAGAAAATTTTATTTTCGGATAAGTGTGTAGGTTACATAACCAAAACTCAAAAAACTCGTGGTTTCCAAATGGGTTTTAACTGAAAAAATGTCTGGAAATGTTTTTTCTAGAAGCCGATGTTGTCTAAACATCGGCTGTTTATGGACATCATTACACTCAGAGATAACAGTCCTGAATCGCGAAGCTTATATTTCATGCTTTACATGGTTCGGGTGCAAATAATATAAACCAAATAATTATTGTACCCTAGAGAACGCATTTTATGTTAACATATTATATATTAGAAATGAGACTTAAAAAAATATATCCTATTAGGATACACTCAAAGAGAAATTAAAAATAAATCATTTCCGCGTTTCGCGCTTTCCAAATTGTTTTATAACATTTCAACCTCAGTTAATCTGAGGTCTAAAAATCTGTAAAAATTTACCATTACAAAAGCAAAAAATAGTCGCAATAAAAAAAAAAATTAGTTTCACAAATCTGGAACCGCATGTTAACGTTTAAATTTCGGCTATAACTCATGTTTAACGTGATGAAGGTTGGGGAAAAAAATAATTAAATATAGATTTTGACTGTCTTTTTTAATGGTTAGTTTTTATTGTGTAGTTTAAAAAAAAAAAAAAAATTAAAAGATCTAAATTCTTAATACACAAAATATATTTTCCATTTTAAAATTTTTCTTTCCTTATAATAAGATAATATGTTAATATATATTAGATAATATATTAATTTAAGATAGAAGATAACAGATTATTTTCTGAATCAAACTCAAGTAGACCTTGTAAATAATGTTAACTATAGCAGCAATTTTAATATTCAATGGGCAAACAGTTAAAAATAAATTATTAAATAAAATAAAATGAACATTTTTAAAGAAGGGTGAAAGTATGAAGAAATCGAGAGATGAAAAGAAACACCCCAGAAAATGATCTCAAAGATTAAAATAACTTGCGCAGTTGACAGACTTTTCATTAATTTAATTTGGTTTTAATATTTTTTTTTTTTAATTTGGTTTAATATTGCTAACGATAGATACCGCAGATAAAAAAAACGTTAACCTTCCGATTTGCAGCATCATAATGAACCACGCTTCTAACCTGCTCCGCTCAAATTTTTTCCAAAGTTAAAAAAATTGAGCGTAACTCAAGAATGAAGAACCAATCTTCATCAAATTTTCACATTCACAACTTCAGATACACTACTACAATATATATAAATTTCAATAAAATTGATTTGTTAGTTTGAGAGTTTTTCGAGCCATAAAATTTTATACATAAGCATATAAATATATAAGGAACCCTAATTTAAGTGAATGGTATTTTCGTATTCTTCATAACCTCATTCGTTTTGAGGTATTACAAAAAATACCATTCACTTAAATTGGGATTTCCTTATTTATTTTTATATGCAAACGTAAAGAGAATTCATTTCCCTCCCCGTAAAATTCCACCGTGTGACCAAAAGTAATATCGTACTTTTTCCGATAAACAATAATGTCCACATAGATTGACCTAGACATAATAGTAAATTATAAAAAAATGGTCAAATTACTATTGCATTTTCAGTATTTACTTAAGTGGTACTTAAAAGTTTACAAATATCATGAAATATCCGGTAAAAACAGTTTATTAGAACGCTTAGAAGAACAAAAGTCTTTTTTTATTTTTAAATTAATTTTACAAAAAAAAAGTGCCATTTTATTTTTACAAAATAAAATCACGTAAAGTATATTTTAAATCCCCGAAGTATCCACTCCAACGTGTAAATAGATATCACTTTTTTTTTTAAATGTTTCCAGGTATATAAATATGTCAGCTTTAAAAGTCAAATTGAAATTCGATTTTAGGATGAAAATCATGAATGTTAATCTAATATTAACTTTTTTGCTTTTTATGATTTCTCTTATTTAATATTTCCAGCATTTAAAAACACATAATGAAAAAATACAAGAGCATTTCATTGTTTCACTTGTTAATAATTATTCTGTTCCCCAGATATTGCCGAGTTTTAGTTTTTATCGTAATTAGATCACAAAATAAAAGTGGACGAAATTTAGTTTTTATCCAGTTTTGCTATTTTAAGGATATTTAAAATAGAACCTGATACATTTTTAATAAAATGGTAGATGAATCTCAAGTTTCTATCACAATATGTTTACAAGATTAGTAGAAGACGAGTTTTAATCGTCAAATTTTAATCGTAATAGTTAACGAAAAATTTGATAAATAATTATTCACTAGTACACATAGGACGTAATTTTCTAAAGTATATAAACTTTAATCCAGTAAAACATAATTCTGAGGGAAATATTGGAGTTAAGACTTTATCTATTTCTGTAGTTGAGAAAACTACTGGAATAAAATACTGGGAAAACTGTCTTGTTGGGTCAGTGGAACGGAATATGTTGATAAAAAAAAAATTGGCTCTTTTTTAATTCTTATCGGTATGAGTGAGGAAAAATTCTTTCTTAAAGGTAAATTACTACTAAAAATAACATTAGTAAAAGATTTCAGCACTTCAAAGAACTTTATAACTAAGGGATTTAAATCCCTTAAATCCCTTAGTTATAAATCTCGTATGTTTCCTACATTTAAGGAGTTAAAACCTTTACTATGCTCATATTTCAGGAAATATGAACATTAATTTTCAGGAAAAATTAATGAAGGAATGAGAGAATTTTTATAAATATATATGCAATAACCTAGAACATTCATTGAAATTTAATATTAATTCAGAAGAATTTAAATGACACATTTCTTTAACGTTTAATATAAAGGGAAAGTTGAAATATACAATTATAAATACTAAACGTTGTACAATGTATTTTTTAACGACTATATCAATAATTAAAAAGTTTAATAATTCAAAGTTTTTATTCATAATCAATAAATTAAACGTTGTTTGAAACTTAGTTCATTAGAGTTCATGTAATTATATTGCATGATACTACTGTATTTATGTAATAAATTAAAATAAGTAAAAATAATGTTTCTATTTTTATTTGAAATAAAAAGAAGACTTTTTAATTCTTTTTTTCTAATTATATCCTTCAATTTTTCATAATTGCCGAGTTAGATTTTTTTAAAAATGGCAAATAAAACAGTGGTTACAATAATTAAAATAAATTTATCAAATTAATATTTTCAATAATTATTTTTAAGAGAGTATTAAAAATTTCATCAAACAATGTATTTTATTTATTAATTTCATTTACACCAATCATAGTCAAAACAAAATAAAATATGGTTACATACTTAATATAACCAGAATAAAATAAACATCGACGAAAAAAAATTTTCAAATTAAAACATTTGTAGTTTCAATATCAGGTTTAAAAACACATTTTACACGATTGTTTCAGTTAACTATCAACTATCACTTTTATTTATCAAATAATTTCTCTAATAAATTTCATAAAATATTACAAAATCTTTTAAAGTTAATGAATGAATTTCATTCCTTTCCAACAAAAAAAAAATAATTTTTTTTGAACGATGACTTCATCCCATTTGTCCTTTCTATCTAATGTTTACTCATTAAAAGTTTTTGTTCTTTTTCGTATACTTCGCTTCCCTAAAATAAATAAGTTCGGCAAGCAGGATGAAGCTAGATAAATAAATAACCCTAATATTTCATAAAAGTAACTGGATTATATTTATAACTATATTAAATAATTTTTCTTGTAACAGAAATATATGTTTTAAATTCTAAACGTATATTTATACCTGGAAATTACTTTTCACTCGATATAAATATAAATTTAATAAGAGAAAACAAATATTTAAGTAAACTATATATAACAGATAAGAAAGGTTTGAATAAAGGTTTAAATATTATTTAAATCAAACAAAAACAGTATACATTATATTAATATAGTCAAGATTGAATATCGAGTTATTCAGAATCTCACTCAAACTTTTATTACAACTAATTTTGCTTTGTTTAAGGCAGTCAATAATCCAAATTTCAACATTATAAATCAATTCTTTGGAAACTGATTAATTTATTACTATACCAATGCAAAGGTTTTCTAACTTTATAGGTATTAAACAGCAAAGACAAGAAAACCTCTATTTACTTGAAAATTACCAGTATTTTTCTGGCTTTTTGATCCTTATGGCATAAGTAGGATAGAAATACTTTTATTACAGATAGTTTAGATGAAAAAATTCATATCCCTAAACACAAATATTATAAAAAAGATAATTTATATTTAGGAGACTGTAAAATGTTAGAAATATAAAAATATCCAGGATGGATAGTATGGTTCACACTTTTGTACTCCAGAAGTAGCAAAAATGAACTGCTCCAACACTTCCTTACACGGAATCAAAGAAGTAATTTATATTATAAAATTAATGAATAAAAAGGAAAAGAAGTTGCAGATTATTTAATACTTAAAAAAATATAATTATAAACAATAGTAATGAAACTGTATAAAAATAAATAAAAACAAAATAAAACAACTTAACAATTTATATGTAAGTACTTATTTTTCAAAAACATCTTTATAGGAAGAATTAGAAAAGTTAAATATTATAAATATAACATTTATTATTTATAACATTATAAATATTATAATGTTCAGAATTTTTTAAAACGTAACACTAAAGAAAAATATAATGTGCTACATTGAATGCGATTAAGATCAATTTTTTTATAACAAATGTTGAAAGTGTCTACCAATTTCATCAATGCAAGCTTTAACACTCTTTCATATTCCGTGCAACCTTTCGAATTGTACGTCTTCCAATTTCTCGTAATTCTTGAATTATGTTGGCTTTCAAATTCTTCAATGGTGTGATTATTATTTGAATACACAACCTTTTATACTGGCCATAGGCTGGTCGATATTACTATTTCACCAAAGAAATCTCTCAAAAGGTTAATTTTTGCTCTTGCCGTGTGAAATGTGGCTCCATTTTGTTGAAACAAAAACTATCTCTCATTTAATTCTAAATTTGGAATAAATGAGTTCAAATTTCCAGGTAAAGCTCTGCGTTTTCAAAGAATATGGGCAAATCGACTCTTCACCTGGAAATTATACGTTACACATTCAATTTTCTGTAGGTGTAGAGGTCGCGAATGGATGATGTGAGAAATGTTGGAGCTCCAGTAGCGATCAGACTATTAACTTAACCACTAAAATGAAACAAAGCCTATTCGGTACGGCTTTTAAGTTAAGTAGCCGGATAACGTTAAAGGCATTAGACAGAGACATCACTTTTAGTTGCGCCAAGATTTTTTGGGCAAGTGAGTTTAAAAAACTTACCCTAAAATTTTCCATGTTTCGTCATTTAGTACTGTACTGAACATTTCCGGTTATGTCTTCGATAATAAACAGCATAGTTCCTCTACATTTCTTTATCAAACGATGATCTGAAAATCTATTTGGTACATTCTTACCCGGGGACTGCAATTAAAAAGCTTCTTTGCACAAAACAAATGATGTAGTTGTTAATAATTTTTCATGATAAAAAAATTCTTGTTCAAAACCATTACTTCTTAATAAAAAAACAACTAAAATCAACTTCACAAGAAATTCAAAATAAATAAAAAAATCAAGTTGATATTTACAAAAAATATCAAGTTCACAAGAAAGATATAGAAAATTATATCAGCTGATTTTTATAAAACGATAGGTAGTGCTGCCAACTTCTTCATCCGAAATTATCGTATTAACTTTCCTAAAAATATTTTGCTTGGGTTGCGTTTTCAAGAAAACACACAGTATAAAATAATTTAATGTTATTTCTGTAAAAGCAAATTTTTTTATTTAATTTTAGTAATATGGTTTTTATAAAAGTAAATAAATAAGTGGAAACATCTAGATGGTTGGATAATTTTGTAAAAGTAGAAACTTAAGAATAGTTAAACCTTTCTTCGTATACGGAAGTAAAGTGTAAAATGAAATTTACACTTTTATCTATTATACTTATTTTTTTAGGAATAAATAACCTTTTTTCAGTAATTGATAAGAATAAATTTATAACGTCGGAATTTTCCATCTACTAAAAGTCTAATCAATCACATTAATTTCGGAAAGTAATATTTTAATGCATATCTTCAAATCTTTTTTACCTTAAAAATTCATTCTGATTTTCTGTTTAGTAAATAACACCCACTATTATGTTTTAGACGGGATTACATCTAAGAAAAATAAGTATTTTCAAAACAAGTGTCAACTCTAATGATTGAGTATTTTATTATTATAAAAATAATTAAAAAGTTATAATAAAATTAATATCATAATATTAAATAATTTTATTTTTTTTTAAATTTAATTCTTTACAGGAGTAAAGTTAAATAAAAATTGTCATTCAACTTGACTACATTATTATTTATATTCGTATTCTATATATTTTTAAAAAGATATATAATTCTTTGTTAATCTGATAATTTTTGTAATTTAACAAATATAATACAAATTGAAATACTGCAATGAAAATTTAGTAGCGAGTGTGTATTGTGTGGCAGGCGGGCCAATGACCGCTACTGCCACTACACTAGTGTGACACTGAACAAAAAAACCTTTCTTTCTTTGATGACAGTTAAAAATGATTACAGCATTACTCTAACCATTTAATATAAAAAATTGTGCAGAAGTAAAATACACTAAAAATTATATGGTATATACACAGTTATTATTTTAAAACAGTAGCAATTTATGAAATACGGTTAGTTTTGTATAACCTTAGTACAAATTGGTTTCTGAAAAATATATTAAAGTATTTTTTCAAAGAACAGATACTTTGTGTCTAAAAAAAGTTTTTAAACTTAAAAATAAGAAATTAAATTTTATGCCAAAATATATTCCTAATAAATAACGCTTTTTTATTGGGGGTAATGTCCAAAAAATTTATTAGATTAATAGAAAGGAGGTTAAGAGTACAACAATGAAATATTCTAACAGATAAATAACATTTTATAAAAACAAGTTATTGAAATTACTTACTGACCGTCGTCAATTCCGAACGACTTCTTAAACGGTACCTAGTTGAAAGTTGGTAGCGATAGGAGATGAGAAAGGTCATTGTAAATAAAAACTGCCAACAATTAAGTAAACCTACAAGAAAATGATTTTTATTAGGTTAGCAGTCTGATGTATCAGACTTGGTCCCTAGCAAACAGCTGTTATATAAATAAACAACCAGCTAAATCCAAAAAAAGAGTTTTACTAAAAATAGAAATTTTCTTATTCAAATAAATTACAACGAAATTTAATATATTAATAAAATAAAATTTTAAAATACTTTTTTATATTATACCTAATCTTATTTATATTCAAAAAATGAAAAAAAAATCTAAATTTTTAGTATAATGATAGATATGAAAACAAAGATGTAATTATGGGTTATATTACAAGATCAGCTGTTTTGAATTAGCCAGCTGATGCTGCGGTTTGTCATTTTGTAGCAACTGAAACACTAGTTTAATATACGCAAATGATCACAGATTTCGATTTATTCACAATGTATAACGTAACTGTATTATAATTTCTTTTTCTTTTTAGCCTCCGGAACCATCGTAAGGTATTACTTCAGAGGATGATATGTATGAATGTAAATGAAGTGCAGTCTTGCACAGTTTCAGGTCGACCATTCCTGAAGTGTGTGGTTGATTGAAAATCCAACCATCAAAGAACACCGGTAGTTATCAACGATCTAGAATTTAACTGTTATATACCGGTTATAAATGGGTAAAATAACATGATTATTAAACATGTATTGATCGAAGAAAATATATAAAAATTAGAATACCTTGAAATAAAATAAAAGTGACTAAAAAAGAGTAATGAAACAAAACTTGTTGCATATCGGAAGTAAGGGTGGCTCAATGCTGAGAAATACAAGTAAATGGATGTATAGGTGTATAAAGAATAAAATTGAAGATACGAATTCACGGAAGAGGTTATCTGGGTGAAGGAAGTCAAAGCTCACCAAGGATTTTGTACCAAGAAAATGATTAGCTTAAAGAGATAAATAAGGTAGCAGAAAATAGATTTTCGTAGTAATCAATAACGAGAAGAAAGGATTTGGAAGAAAGGACTACTTTCTCAACTAAGTTCATCACAGTGTTGAAATGGTGGCTTTCTGAATACCGAAATAAATTATTTTTTTATTAGTCTGAAATGTGTAAAAACACCTCCTTTATTGCCTTAAAATGTTGTTTAAGGTTCTTAAACAAGGTACTTTAAATTTTTTTCTTTCACATATTCTCATATAATTTACATATTACTACTATTATACACTTATAGCTTATTTATTCATTACTTCAACTTATCATTCACTAACAACTGATATGCAGTTTTCCTCACAAAGGAAGGGAACTACATATGCTAATTAAGAACTGATTTATTTTCTATTTTCACTTATATTATTTTTTTTTAGATAATAAAATAATACATTTACTTAAATATTATTTGAAAACTATTGGAATGCCGATGTAACCACTAAAAACTAATTTAAGTAGACTGGTGGTTAATATTACAAGTCCTTTTTTGCTTGTAAACGATCAGTAAAAACAACAAAAATAAATATCGGTCAAAAAATCAAACATCAATTATTATATCAAATGAAATAAGTGCAAGAAAAAACTAATAAATTTAAATAAATACCTTTAAAGTAATATTACTTTGTAAAAGGTAAAGGATTTTTTTTTTATTGATTTCGTCAGAAAAAATATTTGATCTTTCCATAATTATACGCAAAATCAGTACAGCTTCCCATTTTAGAGATTCCTTCCGAATTTAAAAGATGAAATATAAAAGTTATAAACACGCATGCTCTATATATATACATATACAGGGTTATCATAAAAGAATGGTGCGGTTTTGAACATGGTTTAAATTAAAACAGAATTACTTACAGTTTATGTTTATTTTTCAAATTTATCGTCTCAAACATTTTTTTTTACATAATTAATCAATTTCAATATGTGCGTCCTTAGTCGCTCGACAAATGTCCAAACGATACTCAACTTCTCTCCAAACATTAGATTTCTTCGTTAATGGTTGTCATTGCTTCATTAATCCTGTTTTTTAAGTAGTTTAGGCCGCGAATTTTTTGTGTATAAACAACGCTTCTGATGTACCCCCAGAAAAAAAAAAAGCAAGGTGTCAGGTCTGGACTCATTGGAGGCCATAGTATGGGTCCTTGCCGGCCTATCCATCGACCTCCAATATTTTCGTTCAAAGCGTCCGTGACCAATGCAGTGAAGTGCGGGTGAGCACCATCTTGTTGGAAATGAAGTTGATGAATGTTTTCGAGTTCATCCGGCTGATGAAAGCAATAATCGGTTAACATGTCAAGATACACAACTCCATTAATTGTTTTTTCAGCAAACAAGAAAGATCCTATAACACGATTTTTCATCACACTACACCAAACATTAACTTTAGGCGAATAGCGTTGTTTCTCAATAATTGCGTGTGGATTTTCAGAGCCCCATATTCGTGAATTTTGTCTGTTAACACATCCATTCACATGGAATGTGAAAATGTCTGTAAAAATTATATCATCTAAAAATGATTCGTTTTCACTTATTCAGTCCAACATTTCAACAGCGAAATTGTAACGTTTTACACCATCATCGGGTTTCAATTCCTGCAGTATCTGGATTTTATAAGCGTGTAATATCAGTTTTTTAAACTTTGTAAACTGTTGATTTTGGAATACCTAATTCGACGCTTCGACGGGGATGGACTTCCCAGGACTTCTAATTGCCGATTGTCTAATTAGTTCAATCGTTTCGTCTGGTACACTTGGTCTGCCGGTTGATTTCTGTTTCTTAACTGATCCAGATTCTTCGAATTGTTTGAACCAACGTGTTATGTTATTTTTGTGTGGTGGATCTCTTCCGAATTCACGTTTGAACTAAAATTACGGATTTTAATTTAGCTATCAATAAAACACATTTTGCTTTGTCTTATCCGAGAACATAGTAACTCACTGAACTCACCGCAACAACAATACAAGAACTGACGTTGTGGTTACAACTGCTGATAAACAAACTTTTGGGTTGAAGACTTTCAGGGATACCAATATAACTTCTAGAAATTTCCCTACAATCTTCCTATGAATTACTGAAACCGCACCATTCTATTATGATAACTCTGTATATATATATATATATATATATATATATATATACACACTCGTATATATAAACCTAGTGTCTATGAGTGTGTTACTGTTTCATGTAGAAACTGCTTAAGCTATTGAGCTGAAAATTTCTATGAACATAGTTTTTATACCTGGAAAAAACATTACGAAATTTTTCACCGTTTCAAGATGATGGCCATTTTATTGTCTTGCGGTAACAACCGCAAGTTAAAATAATAAATATCACAGCAACTGTCAATAACCCATCGGGCTGATCTAGTGGTTAACTCGTCATCGTAAATCTGCTAATTTCGGAGTCGATTTCTAAGGTTCAAACCCTAGAAAAGGCAGTTAGTTACTTTTATACGGATTTGAATACTAGATCGTGAATATCGATGTTCTTTGGTGGTTGGGTTTCAATCAACCATACTTCTCAGGAGTGGTTGATCTGAGACTGTACAAGACTACACTTCATTTATATTCATACATATCATCCTCATTCATCCTCTGAATTAATACATTACGGTGGTTCCAGAGGGTAAACATAAAAAAAGAGAGCAACTGTCACTTACTTAAATACATAATTTAAAGCGTTATAGAATTAATTAACTATCAAAAATGAAAGTTTGTTTACTTCATTTAGAAAATACGCAATTTTACAGGAAATTCCTTTTACTAAGTCAGTATTATTCTTTTCTGATTACATTCAAGCAAGATAAGAAAAATTCACAATTTTATTTTAATCTAGTGGGAAAAGTTTTTATAAACTTAAATAGATTTAAGTACAATTTTTACTATACAATCTTTTCTATATCTATCCTAAATATAATAAAGGTTTAGTTAAAGATGTATCTAAATAGCATTTAAAAATGTTCTGAATTTTTTTTGGATCTTTAATAACACAACAAATTTATTTTGTAAAGAAAGGGAGAATTTTTAAATTAAAAAAAATAAATAAAATATTATTAATTTAGAAAGTATTAAGAACTCTTATTTCATTACTTTTTTTGGAAAATTTATGCATTAAATAAAATGACAATAATAATGAAAAAATAATCAATAATGTAATTTGGTAATGCAATTATTTTTTTATGTAAAAGCTCATAAAATAGAATAACATTAGATCTAAACTAAGGACGGTTACACTGAAATTACATGCTAGATATCGAATCTAAACAAGTTTCTAAACAAGTCATATAAAAGAAATGATATATCCTCAGTATACTCAAATTCGCGCCAAACATTAACATAGAAAAAAGGGAAAACATATTTAAATTTTAAACATATAATCTACTATCAGACCCGGAAATGCTTCGCTATTGTTAGATTTGAGTATATATATATATATATATATATATATATATATATATATATAGACTAAATGAATACAATTGAAAGTTTGATAAAACATTAAAAAACTGAACAATATGGAAGTTCACAATATATAACTTTTCACTTTATAAGTCAGAATGTAAATAAATCCAGTTGGCAAAATTAAATACCTATCGGATTTAATTCAAACTACTCTCTAAACACAGTAGTCTGTTCAAAGTACCCCTAGTTTTCTTTCTACTACTGATCATATCGAGGATTTTAATAGCTTTAAGCCTTTTCCGGACAACGCGGACCATTTTTCAAAAACCCGCGTGTAAATCGGCCCAGTAATTTTTTGGTGTATAGCGGACACACATACGAACATTGCCTCCTTTTATATATATAGAAGAAGAAAATCTGTTTGCATATTTGTTTGTTTCAAATATCTCGACACCGTCACCACCTAGCTGGTATAGTTTTTGCAAAAATTGTTCTTTTCACATAACCAATAATATATATTCTGAATATGAGCCAAATCTGTTCATAAAAACAATTTTTCTAAATATCTCAACCCCAGCGCCACCTAACGGGTCCTTTTCTTGCAAAAATATTTATTTTCACGTAATTAATATATATTCTGAATGAGCTAAATCGGGCCATAAATGCAACTTTTCCAGATACGTCTCCAGCGCCAGCGGGTCCATTTTTTGCACAGGTATTTCTTTCCATTAACACATATTCTGAATATGATCCAAATTGGACCATATATAAAACTTTTAGAAATATCTCGACCCTAGAGCCACCTATCGAGTCCAAACTAATTCACAAACCTTCGCGGGCGTGCGCACAACTCACCAAAGTTCATTCATCACAATCAGATGAATGGTAAACGAACGCATACGGGACAAACAAACATTTATTTTTATATACTCGTATATATCCAGAAGATTATTGAAGCCGATATTTGGGACAATAGTCGTCCCGTTATATCTTTACCGATTAGTGTGAAGTCAATTACTACGCAATTGAGATTATAAGTTGTAAACATACGCTCTATTTACAAAGAGATAAAAAGAGATAATCTAGTATGGTATTATATTAGTCCTCAATATTTCTATCAAATCATGCATCCATGTTATTACTGAAGTCCTCCTTCAACAAAAATTTATAAAGTACACCTTCTGACTAATTTTCATCTTATATCCATTTATAATCGTATTAATCATAAAAAAAATACTGCCAAATTATTCAGTTTTTCAATTTTTCTTTACTATATTTGATAGTTTTTGAGCCAATGGTTAAATAGGTTCTTTTCATCTTAATAGATCCTTTCAATTAGTTAAAATTATGTTTAAAATTAAAAAAAAAAAAAATTGTTTTGAAGCTTAGTAAGAAAATATGTAGTAAAAGCAATTAAAAGTTAGAAATATTCAACCATTATTGTACGTTACGGTTGAAATTATAATCATAAATAAAAATATAATTACTAAATATTTCCTTACTGGAACAAGAAAGTTTTATTTGGCGCCTTGTGCACAAGTCCACAATTGTAGATATGCAGTCTATGTTTATTACAAAACCGTTACAATACGTTTTTTCCTTTTCAGCTATCAACCAATATATCATTTATTTAAATTTTTTTTTTTAATAAAAATACCACTTTATCTCTGTTGTAATAATAGTACTTCATCAATATTTTTTATTCTGCTTATCAAAAAACGATCATATCAGGGTTTATAATTCTTAAACATAACCATTCCATGGGTTCAAAAAAAAAATCATGAATAGTTTTGTTTTACATCTTTACTATCAGAGAAAGAAATTTTGACTGGTTCCTCTTGGAAGACTCTAAAATATTAATATACAAATTGAAAATTTGTATAAGAAAATTGCATTTATAGTATAAATGTAAGTAATTAAGTAATTTTGTCGGAATTTTATCGTAATTATTTTACAAGCAATTTAAAGATTTATACACTAATACTGATCAATGACTGGCGTACTGACAAGTTTATTTCTGTTTATTCTAATGTTTGTTATTTCTTCAATTGTTTCACATCACACACACAAAGAGCCAGTTCTTCAAACAAATATGACGATAGCCAGATGTATAATTTTAACCCGCAGCTTAAAGTATGATTTATAAATAACTTACAGGAGTATAGAAACAAAAATCTCTCAAAAATATTCCAGTTACGAATGAATAAACTCACAAATTTTTGCTAGTAAAAAGGAATTCCATTTTAAGTTCTCCTGCTCCCAGCCAGTCTTTCCTCTGATGTTTTTTCATTTCATTTAGTTTGAGACACAAAAACAACTCAAATGAAATTAAAGAGAAACCTAATAAACGAACAATTATAAAGTTGAATCACATTAAAGGTATCTCATTATTTAACATGTGGTATGCAATTAAAAGAAAAAAGAACAACCAGTAATTATTGTTATTTTATTTTTGATTGATACGAAATGAGTTACGTTTTTCTACTAATCATAACCCAACACACAAAAAAAGGAAAAATACTTTCTATTCCTTATTAACTTTAACGTTGGTGAACTAGTGTCAATAAAAACGTGAATGTGTCTTTAATTATATATATACACACACGCGCGCGCGCGCACACACACACACACATATATATATATATATATATTGAGGAAAGCTGTATGCTCAAAACTGTTACCAAAATATTTTTTTTTTTTTTAATTATTTTGTTTGTTTGTATGTTTGTTACCACATCAAGCGAGAGCCAACCAGCTGATTGCTTTGAAATTTCTGGATAAATTCATGTTACCCCAGGGAAAGTTTTAAGGCATAGATCGAGGCTCTAGTCACCTTGGGAGAGAAGTTGTGAATTAAAGATATTTATTAAAGAAAAAAAATTAATCCATTTAATTCAATATGGCAACTGAAATATTTTGTTAAGTTTTCTTCGTGAAAAGCCTGTGTACTTTAGTTATCATAGTTACTACTATTCGTACTGTCTTTTGTCATTTAGTTTATTCCTCAGGTTTCTATACGTATAAATAACGAACACTGCGGGGGAATCCAGGAGGCCTCGCCAATTGGCTAGATGGGAATAGCGAACAAAGCAAGCTCTGCGGCCCTAGGTTCAGCCCTGAGCCCCGTGACCCCTTGAAGCCCCGGAGGTCCAGGTCGACCAAAGTATATAAACCATCCTCGTTTTTTTAGTGTTATTCTGTTAAAGGTTTTTTAATGAAATTATAAAAAAAACTTGAATTATTGAATTGATGAATGCAACACAATAGAAAAAATACTTTAAATAGGCACCTAAAAAAAATCATATGTTCGGGTAATTTTATTATTAGTACAGTGTAACTGGAAGACGACAAATTTTTATTTTAACCACATGCGCACGCACTTGCTTTAACAGGAAGTCATATTTGATAGTTTTTTACTTTCTATTTTTTTTATGTTTATAAATTTTTACTGTCATTCTTTCATATAAAAACAAAATTACTAAGTAGTGGCATTGAATTAGAAAATTTTATTAATTAAAATTTGAAGCCTATCATTATGTAAAATAATAATTAATAATAACCTGTTAGAAAGTTACGATGTGTTCGACTAGTAAAGTAGATAAGGAAGGAAAAGAAGATTTTGTGCTTATTTCTTTTAGCCTACATACATAATTATTAATAAAAAATTAGAAACAATTTTTAACCGACTTTAATGCAAAAGATAAAAAAAGCAAAGCAGGTAATTAATTAATCGTAAAGGTATAGTGTTTAGTGTTGATGAGTATAATAATAAATTTAAAGTGCAATAAAAGAATGTATATCAATTGCATAATTATATTTTTGAAGGGGTTTTAAATATCTGCCATTCTAACAACCAATTACGATAGAAACAGCGAAAGGCTTACTCTTCATCACTATAAAAAACATTAATGCAGAAACTCAAAGCATAACGGAAATTATTTTTACCAAACACTTCCTTGTTTAACGCATTTCTCCATTCCTTTCTAATTGGCGTTTTTATTCGCAATAGGCTTGCTGTACCCTATGTTGTAAATCGTTTACTTTATATTCTCCACTTATAATCCATACAGTTTTTACCTAATAAATTTTCATCCAAACTCCTTTACATAGGTCATCCATCCTGCCCAAAAGGTTTAGGGAAATTAATGTTATTTTAACCAGGACGATATTAGCACATTACTTATCAATGGTTGTACAAAAATCAGATTAAATATATACCGCAGTAAATTTATTTTTCTTCGGATACCAAACGACCGCTTAGATAAGACTCAAGAAAAATCCTTTTTTATCCTCAGAATTGAATGGCATTGTACGTATGCAATTGAATTATTGGGTTCTGGATAAGATGTCAAGACGTTACAATGTACTTTACAACACTTTCTTTTTTCTCTTTAGCATCCGGAACCTCCGTAAGGTATTACTTCAGGGGATGAATGAGGATGATCTGTATGAATGTAAATTAAGTGTAGTCTAACAGTCTCAGGTCGACCATTCCTGAAATCTGTGATTAATTGAACCCAAGAGCACCGGCATCCACGATCTAGTATTCAAATCCGTATAAAAGTAACTGCCTTTAAGAGAATTTAAACTTTACAGCCCGATGGTTTCACAACGCTTGGAATTTTAGTGGGTGTACCTTCCTGAAAACTGAAGACTGCAACGGATAAAAATTTCCTAAACTTAAGCCACATATAATAAACTATTTTACAAAAATATATATTGAACAATGTCGGTATTCATTAGCGATTATGACCACATTACAATCGGTGGAACATAAAATATAAAATTTATAATAAATACAATAATAAATATCTAACTCTGGGTACGTTCATACCTACAAACCCACCAATAACCCAATACCTGACACAAAATGCCCATCTATCAATTAATACCTAGGTCCAATCACTTTTCTACTTTTTTTTTTTTTTATTAAACATAATTAGTTTTAATTTTTCTATAGAGTAACAAAATCATCTTTTTATGTAAGCTACTTAAGTATTTCGAAACAATTGTGCGAAATAATAAATTATAAATTTATCACATGAAAGACCGTATACGGTTGAAATTAATTTCTATGTATGTTTTTAATAAAAAAACATACAACTTGAATATAGAAATAGCACTTTTCTGTGGAAGTGATAATTGGTTAAAAGAGTTCGGATGACAGTAATATTACAATGGCCCATTTCCTCGCCAATTTCAGTTTTTTCACTAACACTTTTCCCATATTCTTTACAAAAAAAGTTATTGAATACAAAGACGTTAAAACGGTAAAAATAGTTTTTACATCCTATTATCACTAATACTTCTAAAACTCTCCATGAAGTAAAATAATTTATCAAATCATTTGTCACAATTTCAGTTTTCAGTTGTTGATCACTTCGATATGAAATGAATGAGAAAAATTATTAGCTAACATGAATAAAACGTAAAAATATTAAATAAAAATTTTCAACATAAGAGAAAGCCCTAATATACCTTCACTTCAGACAAATTTACTTCCATCTGTGTTAAAAATATATTTCAATGAAATACACTCCACCGTTAAAAATGTTGTCATCACTTGAAAGTTGGAAAAAGTTGGTAAAATCTGGAGAGGTAAAGTTTTTCTAGAACCTCTTACTTATTAAAGGAAAGTAAGCACAAGAAAAATTCGTGAAAGAGATATACTGCAAAAACAATTTTAAAAGTAATTCACTCCTAACTGATGTAAGAAATATGCATTTAAAAAAACAAACCAACAATTACATTTTTAATAATTAAACAAATAAGAAATATTAAATGAAATCAAAACGCATAAAATACATTAAATATATTCCGTTTCTAACCTCATTTTTCCTTGAAAAAAAGAATTGAGTTATAAAACTAGACTGGAAAATGTAGGTAACTAGATATCCGTAAATAGTTAAGTAACATTATTACAAAATTATTCAAACCGAGCTTGTTTATTTCCTTTTACTGAAATTAATTACAATCGACATAATTTAGTTTGTAATAAAATCGAAGCCTATTCCTATTGATTACTTAAACATAGATATCATTATATTACGAACACACTTCTTTTGCCTTATTCATTAAAAAACCAAACATTCATCGTTCTTTAAATATTTCAACACGTATGATAAATTTAGTTTAAATTACAATTTTAATTAATTAGCTTACTAATTGTTCAAATTAAGTATATTTTACGTGTTTTATTATGTTTAGTCTAGTTATAACAATATTATTTTTATCACAAAAAATGATTGAAAACAAAACGATCAATTTACTAGTAATAAAAAATACTGTTAATAAATGGTACTGAAAAGTTGAACATGGCCTTCAACTTTGGATCTAAAATAGCCGAAGGAAACCTTATTAATTTGAACCGGTTATAAACTAACGGAGAACAACTAGTTACTTTTTATTCAATTTTAATCTACCATTGGAAATTTGCCCTTGATATCTCACTAATAACGAACGCTTTCTTTAAACTTGACTAATTCTAATTAGAACAAGAATTGATAGTAATATTATATAACTAGCAGTGAAATATCATGTAACTTTTCTGTTTCTCATAATAAAAGATAAAAAATAATTATTAGGTTTTTGTTATTAAATTTTTATGTATGTGAAAATTCTACGTGTTTTATAATAAATAACATAAAATAATGTTGTAAATTACTACATATTAATATATAATTAGTGAATAAATAACGTTAGTGTGAAACACTTTTAAAGAAAATTTATATCCAAAAAAATTAC